>NC_025700.1:23104953-23124598 GCF_000633955.1 Camelina sativa | reverse complement strand
TAGGCTCAATGTTTGTGCCTTTAGAAGATTCTTCAACATGAGACTCGAATTCTAGTAGTCTAGACGCTGTTCGAGAATACATATTTCTTGAGAACTGAAGCTCACTGACTTTCTTGTTTAAGGCTTCCCTCAGAGTCTTGTTCTCTTCTTCCAGTAAGCATACTTGCTCAGAGAGGTTATTGATCTTTTCGGAATCAATCAGCGGACTGTTAGGGCTTCCATTGACTCTTCTCCTTCCCAGCATTTCTACTTCATTCCTCATTTTTGACAGAGCAGCTGGTCCTGGTAACCGTTTTCTGACAAGTATCCGTAACCTTTGACACTCTGATTCTAACTTTGCAACTTTCTTCACATTCTCTAAGTGCAGTTTATGCGATGCTTCAGCGGTTCGACGACTAAACTCTCTCTCTTCATTCCGAAGCTCGAGCTCTTTCTCCAGCACTCGGACTTCATATCTCAGTGAAACGTTTTCTTTTTCCTTCGACTCTAAACTACTCACCAAAGCATTGAAATCAACTTCGATTCGATCCCTCTCTCTGTTTAAATCTTCAACAGTTTTGTTCTTTGCTAACAAAGCCTTTGAGAGTTGAGTGTTCTCGCCTTCTGCTTCTGCAAGCTTCTTACCAGTAACTGCCAGCTCCGTCTTTATAACAATCAATCTCCGTTCGTACTTCTGCGATGCTTTTGTCAACGCATCATGCATCCTTCTCTCCTGCTCCTCGCGAACAAAACGAAGTTGCTGCATACATTCTTTTAAACCAGCATCTGTTTGACTAGACCTTTCCTCACTCTTGTGTTTTTCATTTACAGCTTCTTCGAGTTTCTTCTTGAGAGATGCAACTTCAGCTTTTGTCTTCTCCCAGCCTGTTAACACAAAATGCAATTGGAACAGGAAGCTATATGAGAGTGTAAAGAGGACAAAAGTCGAGGAAATTTACCAACAATTGCTTCTCGCGCCGCAGTCTCATACTTATTGCTGTCAGCCTCGACAGAGGTAAGCTTATCATTCAGACTTTTAAGGCGATTTTCTAGCTCTGTCTTCTCAGCCACAACCTTCTCAGTCTAATAATAAGAACAATCAAGCTCATGAGGCGATACAAAACCAAACTCATCAGGAGAACTTTTAGCAAATTACACAAGATTCACAATCATTGGTATCTCAGTTTTCAATACTTGAGGGCTTTTTACTTTTGGCCACAAAGAGCATCAATAAGGAGAAACTTGACCTCAAACATAATAAGCTAAAACAACACTTGATTCTCAAACAGATCAACACTTGATACTAACTACCAACCATAAAAAAACACATCTCTAGAAGATACATAAAGAAGATCCATCTTCCAACCTAACATCAAACATCAATGCAAGCATCATCATATCCACCTACGGACTTACCTCTCCAATGCTTTCCACAACCGTTTTCTCCATTGATTTCTTCTTCCAAGGCCATGCTTTATGCTCCATTTATCACCTCCACAAACCACACACAACTACTCTTACTCAACAATAATATCCTATAACACAGAAACCAAAAACAGAAAGACTTTAGAATAGCTTTAAAACTCACATTTACATAAACAAACCCAAAAAAAGGAACATATATTTTTTCTAGTTCTGTTTGGTTTCTCTGATCCCACATTCCTCAAAATGGACCATCACATTTACAAAAGTGAATGCGACTCAAATCCAGATTAAGACCAAAGAACAAAACAAAACCATCTCACTGTACTTATAAAAAATCCCAAATCAGAAATCAACGAGCTAGCTTCCATCAATGGCGTATACATGCACGAAGAAAAATCCAATTTCATGAAGTAAAAAACTTTAGAAGAAACCCATGACGAATCACACAAAAAAAAAGTCATCTTTTTGATTATCCACATTTAGAAGATTTGGTAAATTAAAAAAAAAACCCATGAATAAAGATCAAAACTTTCCTCACCTTCTGAACCAAAACTTAAAACACAGATCGTCTCTGAAGAAACACAAACAATGGAAGAGATCAAAAACAGAGAAAGAGTGAAGAGGACAAATGAAAAAAGGGATTGTTTGGCAAAGTTAAGATTACTTGAAAACAACTGTAGAGAGAGAGAGTGAGACTGTGTGAGAGAGAGAGGATGTGTCGGGTAGGATCTGATCGAAATGGGCCATGTACGCTTAATGAACGTTGGATCGTACGAGATTTATAATATCTCTAATATAAGCAAAGAAATTAAAAAAGTTAATTTGTATTTTAAGGGGAGACATGTTTATGACTTTGATGGACCTCGGAAGTTTAATAAATTAGTAGGGAGTGAAGAGGACAAATGAAAAAGAGTGATTAGGGAGTAATAAGTTGGAATGCTTTATTATGCTTAATGAATAATTAATTGAGTGAAGTGTGCAATCTAATCAAACTTTAAGAAACTGATTTTTTTTGTAGTTTACTTTACTATCTCTATCTTAAAAGAGATAAGAGGTTGGTTTCTACTTTCTAGTAATAAATAATTAGATTGTCTAATAAAATCAGTATTTTTAATCCAACAACAAAATAGTAGTTGTCACTTGTCTTAACTACTCTAACTTCTAAAGATGAATTGATTACTATTTTGGTGGATCATAAAAGCTACTCCGTAAATAATAAATTGTTTGGAGTTTCTTGAGCTGTAAAACTTGCTTTGCTCGATGGTTTTGTTTGGACATGTTTGGATCATACGACTCCATCGTAGTACATTCTTCCTTTCTTGTTATAGGAGGAGGCTTAACATTCACTTTAATTAGCTTTTCGAACATATTATTTGTTAATCACTTTATGAACAAGCTTACGCCTTCTTTGTTTAGAAAGGACTTCATATTACGGGCCCAATTAAAGATGTAATTAGGCAACTAAATTTTAGGTGAACGATCTTTGTATATGAATAAACACTACTCCATAACTTGGTTTCGATCTCTATAAAGGCAATCATTCATCAGTCCAAATTAGTGTCATTTCTGAAGAAGATTTGTAAACTTTAGTAAATTTGATCTTTATTCTCGATAACGTTTACCGAGGTCTTACATGTCCTTATATGGACTCTAAGAACAATCTAGACTTCTAGGGTTTTTCCTATCCTTATCCTTTAGAGACAGCTGGTCACAACTCTAGTCAACACATAAGATTAGAAGAGCCTGGAATCGGTTTCCATGTGGCTGCAGCTCCATCTTTGTTCTAGCGTCTTTTGCAGGTACAGAGAGTTTTGTCTTCTTCTGTAGATGGGTTGTTGGATCTTTTATGTGTTGGACCTTTTCTTGCATTGATGTTCGGCCCATCTTTGGCTCTTCACTTACATTCTCCCTCAATTGTAAGGTGGGTGACTTACCGACTTCGAGTTTGTGTCAGAGTTCTTCGAATTCTCTATGTGGTAGTCATTTAGTGAAGATGTCTGCTAGATGAATAGCCGCTGGAATGTGTCTTGTTTCAATTAGACTAAGAGCGACTTGTTCTCTTATATAGTGATAGTCGATGTCAAAGCTTTTTGAGCGGTTGTGGAGAACTGGATTTGCACTTAGGTAGACAGCAGAGAGATTGTCACATTGAAGTACGGTGGGGTGAGGCTGAAAGATTCCAAGATCTCTTAGTAGAAAACAAAGCCAAGTGAGTTCTTGCACTGCTGCAGTGAGGGCTCTATATTCAGCTTCCGTGGATGAGTTCGGCACAGTTTGTTGACGTTTTGCTGACCATGATACAAGATTTGGTCCGAGCAGAGTGCAGAATCCCGGGGTTGACCGTCTTGTGTTCTTGCAGCCTCCCCAGTCACTGTCGCAATAAGCGGAAAGAGATAAATTGCTATGCTTCCAATATGCAGAGACCCATATGAAGGGTCCTTTTGAGGTACCTTAGGATTCGCTTGAGGAGACCAAAGTCAGAGACTGTTTTCCACAACCGCTCAAAAAGCTTTGACATCGACTATCACTATATAAGAGAACAAGTCGCTCTTGGTCTAATTGAAACAAGACACATTCCAACGGCTATTCAGCTAGCAAACATCTTCACTAAGTCACTACCACATAGAGAATTGGAAGAACTCCGACACAAACTCGGAGTCGGTAAGTCACCCACCTTACAATTGAGGGGGAATGTAAGAGCCAAAGATGAGTCGAACATCAATGCAAGAAAAGGCCCAACACATAGAAGATCCATCTTTCCAAAATCCCCCTCCCCTCCCCCGAAATCGATTTCTTCAAGGTTGATATGGATCCCTCCTTTGCCGCTTATGTGACACATCCATCGTTGTTGTTACAAATATTGACATGAATGAATATTTACACGGCAAAAAGGAAAAAACCGAGAAAATAGTCTTTTTCTGCGTAGAGAATATAAAAATGAAAATGCTTAGGCTTAGACCTGCGAATTGCAATAATATTACAATCAAAACTACTTAATGGTAGCTTTTTATATTGCAAAGGAACAAGATTGGATCAATCTCATAGTGGATTTTGATTTCTATTAAGAATTGTAAATAAAACCTAGAAACTAATTTTCTATTTTTTAGGAAATCTATTTTGATTAAAAACTTGAATAGAGAAAAATTAGATTTTTGAAAAACCAAATTCAGAAACTATTGTAATATCTACTATCATTCAAGGTCTTAATAACATCAAAACCATATGTGAACAATTCGACAAAAAACTATATGGAATTTCTTACATTATTAACAAGGTAAGAAACTCCACATTTCATGACCGATGCAGATTGGTGAAAGATTAATTTGGTCGGACAAAGTCTTGATGCCAAGAAATTAGTCCGAAAATAAATAAAAATTTTGCTTTCAAAATACGATGCGAAAAACAAATTTTCGGTGGAATAAAACAAATTTATAGTATCAAACACTAGTTTTGCAGTAATTTATCAAGTTAGCTAATGAACTACTTCAACTACATATCCCAATTTAATTACTTTCTCACTTGGCAAATTAGCAAAGAAAACAAAAAGATAACTAAAAAGACTTCAAATCGCAAATTTGCAATAGTCAAATAAAAAACCATTCTTTTTAAGTCAACCCAAAAAAGTAACAAGTCAAAACAAAAGCAAATCATATCGAAGCAAAAGAGTCTAAAAAACAGTAAATAGATTCCCGCAAAAATTTGTCAATCAGAGATAGAGAGAGAGAGAGAGAGAGAGAGAGAGAGAGAGGAGAGTGTCCATAGTAGAAACTCAGAACTAAAAGCTTCTCATAAGTGATCATTAATGGAAAGTGAAGCCAAGAGATCACTTGGGCCTCCACTTTTGTTGCCTTCACTCCCCTGTGTTGATGGAGGCTGATTCACGTTTCTCAACACATCTAACGCCTCTGAAACCTTAGCATTTAAAGCCTCTGGTGACTCGAGCAGATGCAAAACTTCGGTCTGATCCATTTCCAGAAGCATACCGGTCACTTTTGCAGCGTTCTCGTGCTCTATCAAGTCCACTAATGGGTATAGACTCTCACCCAAAAGCTACACAAACCCCAAAGCAAACACAGAGAAAGTAAGTGAACTTATTCTTCTCGTACACCATGTGGCAACTAGATATAAATTGATAGAGACTTACTGTTCTCTGTTGAGCAGGTGTAGCGTTAGCAAGGGCAGTAGCCAATTGACCAGCGGACATAGGCTGACCCAAAGGCATTCCATTCATGTCATAAGCAACTGGAACCATTCCTCCTTGCATTGGACCATCGGGCATGTTTCTACCACCAGGAGGGTGTCGGTACCCACGTCCTCTTGGCATCATCTATAGGAGAAAAGAACGCAAAGGATTAAAGATTCATCTAGATCTAGGATTTACGACATGCTTAAATGCTCTTTTTTTTTTAATTACCTGTGGCTGCATATAAGGCATTGGCTGCTATGCTGATGGCGCATGGGTCCATCGCCTGACCGTCTGCCACCTGGTCGTGGACCTTGCTGACCTGGCTGCATCATCGGGCCGAAAAAGCTTGGCCTCATTCCTGGAACCAGCTGAGGCTGATATCCAAATCCAGGCTGTCACAGATTTAAGGACATTAGATGAGTGGTTACTGATTTGTATTAAAGAAACACAATAATATATCTATGAACCAGTAGAAAGGGATTTGTCAAAGTTGCAAATCATGATCAAATCGAGTTACTAAGGACTTCCAATGAAACAAACGTCAGTTTAGAGAAGTGTGGTGGTACCTGGTGAGGGATGATCGGTGGAGGTCCTTGACCGTAAAAAATCTGTTGTCCAAGACCTGGTGCACCACCCGGAAATATTGGCATCCGAGGACCCACACCGGGCATAAAAGCAGGTCTCATTTGAGAAAACTGTGCCTGAAAAAGAATACATATAAAGATTTGAGATAAAGCAAACATAACTGCACGTAGCGGTTGTTATCTTTGTTATCTATGGGTGTGGGAAGTGTTACCTGCAGCTTAGCCCTTCTTTCTTCTTTCCTCTGTGCAAGAGCCACATACAACGGTTTGCCACCAACCATTTTACCATTCATTTCATTCAGCTGCAGAAAACCCCCAAAAGAAAATGAATCAAGAAAGAAAATAGAGGCTCAAACAAATTTAATATTGTTATGACACAAGATTATTAAAATTACCACTCTAGAAGCTTCACTAGCAGCTGAGAAGGCAACAAATCCTGATCCTTTGCTAGTACCACTAGGATCCCTCATAACCTATTTGACAAAAAGCAAGATATTCCCATCAATCAAAGGACAAAAAATAGCATTTCTCATGGCTATTATGTAAGGGGAAGACAACAATACTGACCTTGCAGGAAGTTATTGTACCGAATTCAGCAAACAACTCGCGCAGCTTCTCATCGGTGACAGTATCATCAAGGTTTTTAACATATAAATTAAGCCCATCGAATTTGTTTCCTGAATCCCTTGAGCCTTGTTCATATCTTCGGCTCAACTCAAGCTCCCTCTCAGATTTCTTCTGAGCTTTACCTACATACCACTCCTTGTCGTCAAACTTCTTCCCATTGAGAGCTTCAACAGCACGAGCTGCATCTTCAGGATCCTCAAAGTTGACAAATCCAAAACACCTGGACTTCCCATCTCCGTCCCTCATAACCACAGCGCTCGAGATACTACCATACTGACCAAAAGTAGTCTTCAACTCATCATCCGTAGTCGTCTCCGACAGATTCTTCACATAAACATTGGTAAACTTAATCTTATCAGCCGCAGACTCTCTTTCCTCCTTACGAAGGAAAGGTCCAACAAAAATCTGTTTATCATTCAACACTTTTCCATTCAGCTTCTCAATGGCATTCTTAGCTGAATCCTCAGTATCAAACTGCACAAACCCATATCCTCTGGATTGACCCATGTGATCAGTAGCAACCTTACATGACACAATAGTCCCACACCCGGAAAACGCCTCGTGCAGAGTTTTGTTGTCAACTGACTTGTCCAAATTCTTCACATTGAGAAAAAAGGTCACATCATTAGCCAATCAACCAAAAACAGAAGCTGCTAGATCATTCAAAAAAAAAAAGTAAATACCTTGACAAATAAATTCCCAACCCCACTTCTACGAGCAGAAGAGTCACGAGAAGAGTAAGTAATCCGAATCATCTTCCCATTGAGACTAGTGTAGTTCAGCTTATGCATTGCCTTTTCCGCTGTCATTACCAAAAAAACACACAAAACAGACTCACTCAACCAAATCACCCTAAAACACAATCAGATATATAAATAACATTAGGCCAACAAAGCATTCTGAATCGTACAAATTACTATCTATAATCAAATTCAAACAATACCCATTTACTCAAATTAGCCAGAGGAACGATTACAAAATCGAAAAATCAGATCTTTAGCATAATGTCAAATCAAAAAGGGGGAAAGGGGAACAAACCATCATCGCTGTTGCTATAGTTGACATAACCATAACCAAGAGAAGTATTGGTAGCAGCATCACGGCAAACACGAACAGATACAACCTGACACACCTCGGTGAAATAGTCATAAAGCTGAGAATCCGTAACATTGAAATCCAGATCTCCGACATAGAGGGAACACAGAGCACCGTGATTGATCCCATCGCCGCCGCCGATTCCAGGCGTAGCAGAAGCCACAGCCCCGTCGTTAACCGAAGGAGGAGGAGGAGAATGTGAAGAAGGAGTTTGAACCTGAGCCATTCTTTTGGAGATTTGAGAAGAAGGAGAAGAAGAAAAAAAGACCCTAAAGTAAAGATTTTTGAGGTTTTTTTTTTTTGGTTTTTGGTTGTTTTGATAAATTAGGGATAATTAGAAAGAGAGAGAGAGAGAGAGAGAGAGAGAGAGAGAGAGAGAGAGAGATATAAATTAGGGAACGACGACGATGATGATAGGGGAAGACGAAGTCGGAGATTGTTGTGGGCAGCACGGCGAGACCGCAGCGGATAGTGATGGAGAAAAGTTTGAGATTATATAGTTGCTCAAGTCTTTACACAAGAGTGAAATCTGAAAACCCTAGTTTTGGTTAAAAATAATAAATCTTTTGATTTTTTTACGGTTACAGATAGAGAAGAGAATTAGTCTGCTTTACTCTCAGCCGTCCGATTCTTTTTGAGAATGGGACCACCATATCTCACGTGATCCTCTCGTGACTTTGGAGCTGGGCAGACCTATTCCAAACTTGTTGCTCCTCCGCCGCATACCTCTGTTTTGGTTTGTAACTTTTTCTGGTTATTGACTTTAGAAACTGAGTATTCTTGTTGTAGACAGTTTAGTTTAAGCTTTGGTTGATTGATTAGTTGGTGTGTGAGTTGATGATGGGTGAGGAAGGAGAAGTTGGAGTTGGGGTTTTTGAATCTTTAAAAATTGAAGAAAAGGGATTAGTAAGATGGCTTATAAAGCAGGATTTTGAGGGTCAATGAGCTCTACACCCATTGGACTTTTTACTTTTTATAAGCCAGCTTACTAGTTCTTCTTCTTCTCTTCTCTTTGTTCGGATCATAACAGTTTTATGGTATGCTCACATGATGTTATTACTCTTTAACTCCTTAAGGACACTCTGGTTTATGATGAACTCCTCATCTTTGGTTAGCTCTCTTGCATGATTGAATCTGAGTCTAGCTTTGCTGGTTGGGAATGCAATGATAATGGCTATTATATCTCTTAAATTTTGTTACATCTGCTCGCTTGCTGACTCTTGCATTTAAGAACTCCACAGAAGTAGTTTGAGGTTTCGTGATTGTTAACTGCAGGACAAGAAGTGGAGTATAGAATGTGGGATCAGTTTTAAGGAATGTCTCAGACTCTCAGGCTGCTTTTATCAGGTAATCTTTTCCTTTCTCCCCCTTTCCAACAGCTCTGAAAGCCTTTTTTGAGGATAGAATCGCAGGCTTTCCTGTGTGTGATAAATGGCGATTGGAAATTTCATGTTATACTTCGATGTTCAGGTTATAAGTTCCTGCTTGTGGCTTTTAAAACAATTCATGAGGATTCTGCCTGCTGGTTGGGGTTCTTTCTAATTATAACTGTGGTTTCATTGTTTTGCTTTTGTTTTGATTTAGAATTGAACTATAGAGCTACTTACTAGGGAATACATTTGGTTGTGTCCTGTAAGTTGCGGAAACCTTCTTTCTTATTCGTTGTCGAAGAGTATGCTCACTGTAGACAGTAGAAGTTTTGGCTTTGTTACTAGACAATGAAAAATAATTGAGAGCTGAATGATTTCTTATAATATTTTCATATTGTTTGTCATTGGCATTTAACTAGGTTGCTTCTCACGCGATGGATATGCGATAGTATGGAATGAAATCTTGATTCAGTATGACTTTCACTCTAATCTAGTTGACTATCATGCTAGAGTTATGACCATATATTGTAATGAATGTTTGTGTTAAGGGTTTTGTTAAAACTACAGTTGATACCAGATCATTTTTCGATTTGGCGTGAGTCAAAGAGCACTTGCAATATCTTCACTCTCTAGTCAAGTAGATCCTGATGAACCATTTTCATGACTTTCAAATGCAGTGTTAAAGCTACTCAACAAGAACAATGAGGGAAAGTTTTTAGAGATCCGATGACACCTATCTCTAGTAGAAGACGCTACTTAGCTATTTGTTATACCCTTTCTATGTGCCATTGTTTGTTCTCTTTCTAATTATGGTGGAGCCAAGTAATATTTAGAAGCTTCCAAGAACTTAGGGGATGCGGTGGTAGCCTGGATTCCTTTATTAAAAACTGTGTGGGTGAGTGCACTTCTCTCTGTCTTTGTGCGGAACCAGAATCAGCTTCTGTGTTATTGATGGGTTAGGTTACCAGATGCTTTGGGTATTTGATTCTCATCTAAGTCTAACCACACTTTTAATTAACAAAAAAGTGAAAAATAAAGCTTCATCTTTGTTTGGTTTGTTTATCCACCAAAGTACTCTCTTTTACGGTGCTTCTTGGCTTGCTTTGGTTCAACCAAAATGTCTTTATATGCCTTGCTGCTGAATTTGTCGGTACAATGGGCACTAGTAGTAAGCCAAATATTGTTGAGCTACCATATGCTTTCATCTTTAATTTGGTGAATAATAGGACGATTTGGAAGAAAAATTAAGTTAATGGCAAGAAGAAGAAATAACTAGTTATATTTATATCTCTTATCAGCACTTACCAAACTCATGATCAAAATCACATGTAACATTTTTATTGCTCTATAATATGTTATTTGTATGGATGTCTAATTTATAACATAATTTTATAATAATAACTATTCTCCGTGTTATAACCACATTAAAATAACATGTTATTAGGGGAAAAAAATCAAATTTCTAATAACAATTAGGAAAAAAGAATCAAAAGATGATAAAATCGGCCAAACACTTCGTAAATACAAATGCAATAATTTTTGTCTTTTGGTGCAATTTACTCTTAACTTTTTACTGTTTATCCATTTTTACAATGAAGGTGGAAGAATTGTTATCTATATTCAAGTTCAATTTGGTTATTAAAAAAAACAAAAAGGAAAGTAATTAGTAATTACAACGTCAAAGGGTCATCATGAGTCATAAGAATCTATGTTCGAATTTTTCAGAGTGAAGAAGAAAACTCATAAACCGAAATTTCAGTTTCAGTTATTACTTTTTTTTTTGGTTAACCCGTCTTTTTTTTTTTTTTTCAACTCTTGTGGGATCACACAAAACATGTCTGAAAAAAAAGTCTCTATCTTGTGTGTCCGAATCTTTTGTGTGTTCTCGTTTGTGGTCACAAGTTTTGCGTCAATCTTTAGACTCACACATCACCCGTTATTACAAAAACAAAACGGTTCCTCACTTTTCACGTTTCAACACATTTTTGCCAATGTGTGTGTGTGTACAGTAAACAAATATCAGAATCACCGAAGAATCTTGCCGACCAAACTCTGCCCCTAAAACCAAATAAGCAAGTTGATCTGTATAATTTGCCCCCACATTAAAAATCCTAAAAAAAAAAAAAAAACATCAAATCACTTTTAGTGGTTACGATAATTTTAGAGCTTTAGTTGTTAGAACACCAACCCCCACAATTGTGTTTTTTTTTTTTTTTTAACTTTTAAAATTTAAAACACATCAAAACTATTTTCAAGGATTGAGATATTTTTGCATCTTCAGCTTTCGACTATGCTTTGTAAAACTATACACTTTATTTGTATAAAAATATATGTCTTTTTAAAACAAAAATGTAGAATCTACTTATCTTACGATGGGTTATATATGTCTGTAGTACCTCACTTACCAAATATCTTACGTCAACTATAAAGAACGCGAAACTGTTGAAATATTAATAAAGGAGATAAAACCGCACATTGCAGTTATAATTAATAGTAACAAAAAAATGTTACGATCGAAAAAATATGCATATTTTTGTTAGAGTTAGAATCGTAGTGTACTTTCTCGGCATCTACATGTTACTGTAACATTGTTACCGTTCAAAATCAAAATAGATTTTCATACAAAGTTTTTTTAAAAAGTCGCCGGTTTGGGCAATACTTACCATATATATGACCATATAAAATGTTGTGATCTTTGGTATGGAAAGAATTTATGTGCTTAGATCCATAACCTCATAGTAATTGAAAAAGAAAAAAAAAATCAAAATAGATGCTTCATTTGAAATTGAAACCTTGTTTAATTTGTTTGTTATGATTTAAAGTTGTTTGGACACAAACTCGAATAATACGAGTTGTTATTAGGGCACACAAATTTGAATTACACATCGTTATTATTATTCCCCAAATACGAATAAGAAGAACATGAAAATCTGTTTTGTAGTAGCAAGCGAGCATGAGTTTTTTTAATATAAATCATCATTTGGAGGACGAAACCAAAAACCCAAAAACCATGGAAGCGCATGTTAGCGATGACAAGCGCATCATAAAGAAGACAAAACATTCTCTCTACAACTACTTTTTTTTTTTTTATCATACTCATCATCTCCTCTTCGTACACACGTCATCATCATCCGAATTTTCCGGGTCGGGTAATTTATTCAAATCGACCCGTTCCAACGACCCGTTATGACCACTCTTACCACAATCCTCCTCGTAATCACCACCGCCGCGGCTCGTTTCCGATTTAACAACGACCGTCGCACCAAGCGCATCAACCTGAGCACCAACCTCCGCCGCTTTTCTCCTTATATACGCCGCCGACATATCCCCACCGTCACCACCACCACCACCTAATCCTCCTCCAGAAACAGTGAGGCCAGCCAAAAGCTCCGGGAAATTAACACGAGCTGAAGGACCACGGAGGTAAAACACAGCAGTGTCGTAAGCTCTCGCCGCCGCTTCGGGTGTAGAATAAGAACCTAACCAGATCCTCGACCTCTTGTTCGGTTCACGTATCTCAGCCACCCATTTCCCCCATTTTCTCATCCTTATACCTTTGTATGGTTTCAGATCTCTCTTCCTCGTCCCTATCCCCATCGTCGCCGCCGTAACCGTCGCCGTCACCGCCGCTCCCGTCTCCATTATTTTTAAAAGAAATTTACTGAGTTGTTTTAAAGAATCATCGACCCGATCTGGTCTTTTGGAGAAATCGAAACTGAAACGGTTACATAAGAGAAGAGATGAGTTAAATAAAAAAAAAAAAAAAAAAAAANAAAAAAAAGAATTGGGAATTCACCGACACTTTATTTTTGCGATTCTTTTTATATTTCAAAGACACGGACACACAAACAAATCTCCTCCTCCTCCTCCCCACTCTTATTTATAGTACAACAAATATTTTTAATTTTATTTTATACTATTGCAAATTATTTATGTTTTTTTTTTTGTTTGTTTGTTTGTTCTCTATTTGATAAGTTATTTTGTAAGTATTGTGTATACACACTTTTTATAAGGAACAATAATTAAAAAAAAAAATGTTTTATCAAGATTGTGCTGGTATTTGATGTCACTTTTACTCAGATTACTTGATGAAATGTTTTGGTTCATGTAAACTACATATCACTATTGACTCAATAGTATTGAGTGTGATTTTCTCTTGATAATTCCTTTTTTTAGGTTAAATATAAATAATGTTTTCTTTTCTGGTTTACTTATTGTAATTTTTTTTTAAACGAAAACTTAAACTAAGTGGAATATAAAGAGAAATTTTGTGAAAAAAATACAGAAAATTTTTGGGATTATTTTTTAAAAAACTTTCTATTGTAGTTCATATGATTTAGATGGAAAAAAAAATATTTATTGTGTCACTTATAAGATAATTTAGATTTTAATTATCAAATACCTTATTTAAGTATTTGTTAGTGTTTTTTTTTTTTTTTGGTTTTTTTTTGTCATCTGCTACGTACATTATTATCACCATAGATATTGTGATCTTATTTTGTCCTTCAATTTGTTTTTGGTAACTTTAGTATTCTTTTTTTTTGTGATTAATAATTTTTATTATTATTATCTTTTCGTTTTTTTTTTAATTGTATATTTTCGTTTCATATACGTCTTAATGGTCCACAAGGACCACAACCATCTTTATAAGTTCCACTTACGTGAGTTCGAATCCAACTTAAGTCGGTACTCCGAAGTGACATATGAGGAAATGGCTCTAAGCGGCTCTAAGCCAATCAAATTATATCAATAAAGAGACTAGAGATGATCATGTTAATGATATTGTTTTTACCAAAAGACTGTAGTAACTAGTAAGCAAACGAAAATATACAATCGTGCATTTCAATTTGTCCGTGAATATATAATGTGACCGACATTTTAATATGATTCACACCGAAAGGAAACAAAAGAAAAAAAATCGTATGATTTGGATTTACATGGCGGTAAAGTCACATGTAACCAGAGCATCTTTTATCATATAACACAAATTGTTTTCGAAAATATTTAACAAAACAAAAATTAGCAGAGTAAAACGTGGGATCGATCCTCGTCATTATAGAATACTAGACAGACTCCTATGAATTATGATCATACGAATCACATAAACACATCAATAAACTTGAGAGAAAAAAAAAACACAAATATTGATTACTCTTCGGGGCTAATGTCTTTCCCAACCCCAAATATTATTTACTCTAAAATATATATATATATATACATATATATATATATTATTTACTCTAATTTAAAATAATTATTTCACAGTAAACATAAGTTGTAGCATGTATAGAGATAATCAAAATGCACAAAAAGTAATAATGAGAAAAACTAAATTTTAAGAACTGGGAGAGTGGAGACAGCAAAAGCTTTAGGGGGAGGGTTTGACTTTCGTAATCCAGCTTTTGTCTGTACTTACGAAAACCTAATCTGTAATATAATTATAATGGTTTCTTTATACAATAGATTAGGGACCATATTTTATCATTAAGTTTATACAATCATGTTGTTTTTTTGGGCGTTTGTACAAATATATTCAATAACTAAAAAACTTTGCCACTTATTCAACATCACAGGCAATGAGGCATGCCATGTACTTTCATCTTTGTTATATAAATCTGACAAAATGAAGTTCTTTTGTCTTTTTTTTTTTCTCGTTTTTTTTCCTTTGTCATATTTTTTTCTCTAACATCTTCATTATACTAGGATTGCCTACGAATCATAATATACGCAACTATTTGTACTGATAGTTTGCCAAATTATTGTAGACTCAACTCGAAAAAATTATCATTAAGCTTTTGGAAATGTGAGAAAACCCTTCACGAGTACTGGATTCTACAAAAGAAAGGTATACAAGCTTACTTACAAAATTACTAGCCAAGCAAATCGGCATTACAATGTTTAGAACGAAAAATTAGAAGAAAAAATAATGTCGATTAACTGTAGAATTTAGAAGAAAATTTTAGATAGAAAGCTTATGGCTATGAATGGTAATATGTTTTTATTGGTTTTTAGTTTTTAGATTTTGGATTTTGGTTTTTGAAAATTTGGTTTTTGGTTTTTGCAGTATATTTTAAAATTAATAAACCAAAAAAATCAAAAATAAAACATTACATTGGATATAAAAGTTTTCCACAAAAATCTCTATGGTTTTTAGTTTCTCTTTAAAAAATGGAAAACTACTCATAAACTAGTATTCCTAACTTTTAGGAAATCCAATTTTTAAAAATCTTGAATGGTAAAAAAATAGATTTTTAAACAATCAAAAACCAAAATCCACCTAAAAACTAGTAACCATTCAAGGCCTATATTTATTTTGACATACATGATGTATTTTATGATTGAGAATTTAGTAGTCATTCTATAAAATTTTCAAATGGTGTGAAGAATTTTAAAAATATCAAATATAATAGAACACATGTAATAAGCAAATTTGGAGTTAATATACATAACTAAATTTGTATAAATAAGCGTCTGTTCTTTATGTCCTCCTTTATTATTGTGGTGAGGACTAGCTGTGAACTAGTTGGCACATGAACATGGTGCCAATTACCAAAATTCAAACTTTATCTATTATTCCTTTTTAAAGAAAAAAACCCTAGAATCGAAGGGACCACTACATTATTGATTTTCACATCCTTTGTATGATGAATTGAGTTCATTACATTTTTGTATCATGTGTACTCGTGGGTCTATAAATTAGTGTTATACGTATTTAGAAACTTTGAAGGACAGTCGTTGGTTTCATTTAAAGTTTAAACTAAACAAAAAAAAACAAATATTGAATTTTGAGTCATTGATTGATGAGTGAGTGTTTATCTTCTTTTCATTTTGCATCAAGTCTCTTCCAAGTGAACGGAGCATCATCTTAGATCTTTCCAACGTTTTGCAATTTGCAATGACAAAAAAAAAAGCTAGTAAGTTTTTATATGATATGAGCTCAAATTCTATTGGCCAAAACAAATTTACCATTCTCATAAAAACTGCATGAAAATATTGGATTTTTCAAATTTTATAATTTACATTAGGTTTAAGATATAAGGCTATGAAAGTTATATACTATATAATATATGCTTTGAAAGTTACATTAGGTGGTCTATATTATATGATTTGAACAGCCGATCTATGGATTGTCGAATGATTGTTAGACTTTTTTTTCATTTTTAAGTCAAATGTAACTTTTTTTTTTGTTTCTTAAATCCCAAAATGAAAATTACTATGTTCAATTATTCGTAATTAGTCTTATAATCCAACCATTTACTACTAATTTTAATCTATACTAATATTTTTGCAGCAGTTTTTGCTCAAAAATGTTTTTTGAAAAGTTTTTACATTGAATATTATTTAATGCTTATATTCATATCCAAACAAGTTTAATTAACTTTCTTTACTATCTTTATAACCAAACACAATTAATATATTTTAAATATCTGTATATATAATGTTCTAGAATTAATAGAGATATTTAGAATATTTATTCCAGATTAAAAAAAAAATATTCTCCTATCATCTCTTTTTGATTTTAAAATTTAAATGTAGTGAATCATCATATAATACATAAATTTAATAAAAAATGTATATTTTTCCAGCATATATTGTGATTTTTTAAAAAAACAAATATATGTTACTCAATTAATATCAGAAGTGTGTGTTCAACATACATATATAGTAAATTTACTGTATATAGTAAATTATAAAATTTTAAAAAGTTTATGATTTATAACTAATATATCTAAACTTAATAGAAAGTTTAAAATTATAAATATTTAAACATATTAAATTTTCAAAATTACACAAACGAGTTATATTATATGACATTACAAGATTGAATTAATAATACTAAAAAGTAAACTATTAGTAATATGATATTTCAATACGGGTTAAATTCTCATTTTAATGTTTTAAAGTAAACTCTCTTTGTTTCACAAAGATTGAATTTATACGTTTTTATAATTTTTTTAATTAATATTTATAAACAATAAAATTCAAAACGTAATGATTAAAGTTATAAAAACGTAATCTAGGTATAGTTAAACATTTATTATTTTTTAGTATATGTGAAAAAGGTTGAAAACTCTAGAATATCGTTCTTTTGGAAACGGAGGAAAAATATAAAGTTTGTTTTTTTTTTTTTTTTTTTTTTTTTNTTTTTGTGTCGGCAAATATCAAATTTAAAGATAAAAATCAAGAATGTGGTATAGGTTGCAAATTGAGAGGTGTTATTTCTTAGAGATTCCAAATATATTGTAGTCTGTAGATTGAGTCCTCTGCTTTCCGTGTCATAAATCTTGATTGACTAAATCCATGTCTTATGGACGAAGACTATTTTTTTAAAAAAACGTTATAAATAAATACATATGTTATTCAAGCTTTTATAGATGACTTAGACTTGGTAAAGTAGCATAGTCAACAAACGTTTTTGTCATAAATCCGATAGACTTGGTAAATTTAAAGTATGGTGAAAGTGTGAATACGTCTTACGATTGATGAACCTACAGTCTTTTTTCGGATGTTTATTAATTACATGATATAAGAAAACATCTAATACTAATAGCACTAACTTTATTCGTAATAATTATCATTTTAGAACAGAATCTTTATTATTAACTTTTTTTTTATCAACATAATCTTTCTTTCAAATTTTTCATTTTACCTACTAAAGAGACAACTTTAATTAGTATCGAACTTGCAAAAATAGAACTATCAGGTGGTGGTTGACTTAGTAGTGGGCATCTGAGTAAGCCCATGTATCTCTCTATTAACCAAATAAACTATGAAGCCTAAGCACAATCCTAACTTGTTAGATGCAGCAAAATGTTTTCCATTTGGGTCAAAACTGAAAGTCTGAAACTATTAATCTAGGCTGGGCTTGATTTTGGTGTGGTTTGTACTCTATCAATACCTTTCCTCGAACTTGTCAATTTTGGGGCCTGATCCGTCTTTTATTATTGTTAACAAAGAAAATCAAGTTTCAATTAGTGGTTCCAAGATAAGCCTGATGCCCAGACAGAGATTCAGGACTATGATGGATACTACGAAACTCTACTAGAATTTTTTTAGATTGCAGAATGGGTAAATTTCAAGGTCGTGCCACATCAGAGGAAGCAAAATGTATGACACTACTTTGGGGACTTCGTTCAACGTGGGTAGAGCTGTCAAAATAGACATGGTGTCCATAGTCTGCCCATATCCAATTCATCGTAGGCCCATCGTAAACAAGTCTATAAACAAGATAGGCTTAAATGATCTACGACCACGAACAAAACGAACTGGACATAATAGACACTGGACAACCTATATTACCTAAAAATTATATTAAATTTGATTTGAGAAAAATTTAGAAATGGTAGAATTAGAAGGAGATAACAGTAATATCAACCAGCTAGTCAATTTCAATGACCCAAATCCGAGACTAAAACACTATCTCAAAAGTCAAAACCATATGGCAATGGATGTAAGAGGTTGTTCCCTTATCGGGTCCTGATATTAAAATTAGAAGTTTGTATTAATGTTGTCATTCTTTTTTTAAGTTGTAGGATGAGCGACTGCCACATATTAAAACGATAATAATACCGACAATCAAAAATCAGAACAACAACGACAAAGGCAAGACGATGACGCAGATATGTCTACTCGAGTGAGAAAAAGTGTTGTTGGAGAGAAAGAGGAATCACCGGATTTTCTAACGACCATTGCAGCAGCTCATTTCAACAGCAACTCATCTAGCAACATAAAAAAGAACAGGATAATAATTTTAAATTTAAATATGATGATAGAGTGAGTTTACTTTATAATCCTAGATTCAAACTCTAAACTACAGATCTATCAGATACTTTTGCTTACGTTTTTATTTATGGTTTATAAAATCTTACAGTTGGTAGCATAACACCATATTTAGCTTATGTTTGAAATTTAGGGTTTTTTTTTCATTAATCTGGATTTAATATCTTTTAGGGATTAAATTTCTTAAAACAGATCCTTTTTGAGAACTAGAACCCCCCTCTTTCCTCTATTTATAGGAGAACACAATTTCTAATTCAACCTTCTCATAAGATTAGAAATTCTGAATGTATAAAGCAATGAGTGTCACATAATTTTTTTTTTATCACCTTTAAACTTTATATGATCATTTGCTTAATATTAAAGTGATCAAATAAATTTAAACTAACTTAGTAACAATTTTAGCACAATAATTAATATACATGTGACCCGAATAACTCTTATAAAATTTGAGTTTGGCAAAAGTATATAATTTACTTAACAAAGATTGAAAGGTAAAAAAAATTATAAGACCTTCCCAGACCCTCTACGTGTCAAAATTTGACTGCTGGCGTTTGTTTTATTGTATTTTTTTTTTTTTTTTTTTTTTTTTTTTTTTTTTT
>NC_025700.1:23079634-23104731 GCF_000633955.1 Camelina sativa | reverse complement strand
TTTTTTTTTTTTTTTTTTTTTTTTTTTTTTTTTTGCATTTGGTTCTCTTTCTCTTTCGAAAGAAACGAAAACTTGAAAGCAAGAATCGATTTTTCAAAATTTGATTCACAACCCATCAGTTTCCAGATAACAAATTGATCTCTCCTCACCGCCATCTTTTCCACGGATTCGTCCTATCGGGGTATGCTTTAGCAGTTTAGCTCAGTTTCGTGATTTTCTTAGCATTTTTTTTTTGTTGTTCTGGAATTTGATATTTGATTGCGGCTTTTGGATCATGGGTTTGGATTTAGCTTCCGTTTTAGTTTATCAATGAGTGTATAAAACTATCGAATCTGGATATTTATGATATCTGTTTAGTTGCTGCACAATTTTGGTCTGTTTTTGTTACTTTTGTGCGAATTGGGTTTTGATCTGTGTTGTTCATTATTCTAAAGCCATTGTTGTGTTATGAGAGAGGTGTTCGACTGTTTCATTTCCTTCTTGAAAACCATCAGTGATCAGTCAAGCATGAAAGTTTTTGTTGTGTTTATCGTCTAAGTTCATAGTTTAGGAGGAAAGAATGAAAGTTACTGTTGTGTTTTTTTTTTTGTTGTTGATGATTTGGAGAGTAAGAACCTTTTCTGTCTCTTTTCTCTTAATTATGATATTTTGTTCATAGTCATGATATTTCTCTTATGAGTCTTCATGCCACCTTGATCTTGTTCTATTGGCTTAGTAGAGAGCTGTGAAGTCCCCCAAGGTTTATACAATTCTTTTGTCAGGGAAAAAAACTTAACTTTAGAGATTCTCTGCAACTCCAGAGGATATTTCACAAGAGATCGTTTCTTCTGAAGCATCTTACTATGTCTTCTTACTGAAACATCTTACTATGTCTTGAGTATTGGGTGAATAAGATGTATTGAATCTTCTTACTAAAACATCTTACTATGTCTTGAGTATTCCTATCTTTTACTGAAGCTTAGAGTAGTAGTTAATTATTTATGTGTGTTGGTTGATTTTGTTGTCAAGGTTGATGGAAGTGGGAAGAAGAAGGCATGTGGGTTTTCTGTTGGCAAGAAGAAATTGATAACGTAACTGACTCCAGCTGCTAAAGCTAAAGCTGCTCAAGCTATGGAGCTAGACAATTGACAAGGAACCTCAGTTTTCTTTTCACTTGTATGTAACCCTCTGTTCTACATTGTCATCTTTGTCTCTTTAGTTTCGTTTGAAAAAATCAAGTTGAAGCTAGCTTCTTCCTTTTAATAGGTTATATACTCTTATGTATCACTCTTCTTTTCGAGTTCAAGATTTTGCTATCAAACCTGCTCGGATCAATGTCGATTCTGCTATAAATGATCTGAAGGCACTAATGTTGTAACTTGTAACACAGTACAGACTCAACAAAACTCAACATAGAACAAGAAATCAATGTTCAGTTTTGTGTGCAGTTTTGTATCGAGTTTGGAATAAAGACACCCATATTTAGGGATGACTAATGGGAGGATAAAAACTAAAAACAATGGGATGAACATCTAAACTTATATTAATATTATTTTTAATATTTTTAAAGGTTAGAGACACTAATTTGAGGATATGCAATCGGTTTGCTCTAAGTGTCTTAAAAGGTCCAAACTAGTAATTTGTTTTCGTCCTTCACAAAACTCCAACCAATTCACATGTTCGAACACATTAACACAGCGACAACTTCTCTTCTGCCACTTTCTTTTTCTCCTTATTTTCCTTTGGCAGATAAAAACAAATAATAATAATCAAAAGAAAATTCATTCTTGATCGAAAAATTAACTTATTAACAACACGGCCATCGAAAATTTTCCTTGTACGCGTGTAGACTAAATTATAATTTCAAGTCAACATTTTTTTAAAAAAAATCACGATTTCTATGGATTTTATTTTATTACTTGGTCTGAAAATTTTCTATGGATTTATATTCTATTCTTATAAATGTTTTTATGGTTAAGACAAACCATATTAAATTACTCGCATTCCCATAGTTAATGCTAGTCCAAACGTAAGTGGTGGTACTTACCTTTTTTTACCATTAGACCTAGACGACTTGGTTCTTTTTTTTTTTTTGATCAAAGACGACTTGGTTCTTATTAAAGTTTTGTATCTAGGTGAAAAAAGAGATGATGTTGCATTGATAAAATTGCTGGAAATCGTGTACATGGGAGTCCATGTAAAATATATAGTTTGGAAGTATATATCTGTTCAATTAACAATAGTTGCATTGATCTTAGGTCAAAGTATTAAGTCACTCTTCTTCCATTATTGTGTTATGTATTATTTTGCTATCTTGATGTTGTTTAATGAATGAGTACGTAAAGCTTTTTTCCCAAAAAAAAAATAAAATAATAATAATAGAGAAAGAAGTTAAAATAAGAAAAAAGTTGAAAAAGAAACCACTTGTGGTCAAAATAAACACTGGTTAAACACGACAACCTTTGGTCCCCAAATCTTTCTAATCCTTTGACCATTTCACATGTCCCATCTCCTTTACCTTACTTTTCAACTCGACCGGCCCAAACTTTTCCTTTTTTTTCCTAATTGACACCAATTAACATAAAATTCAAACAATAAAACTCTTCAAATTGCTAGTAGCCTCTAGGAGGAAAGCAAATCAAGCTATGGAGAGTGGAGACCATTCAAGAAGTAACATGAAAATAAAAATATATAACAATTTATAATTCAAAAATCCAAAATAAAATAAAAACTAACAAATATTACAATTTTAACAAACTAAAATTTCATATCTTTCCGCAAAAAGCTTTTGATTACATTATTTCATGTAGTTCTCCATCGTTTGTTTTTTTTTTACTAATTAGAGATCTAAATTTATATTATAAAAGCCTTAATAACAAGTACGATTTGGTCTTTTAAGACGATTCCAAAATAAGATCAGCTACAGCCGCTCCGGCGAGATCAGCGGCGGATAGAGAATGATTATGATCACCTTCGTAAGTAACGATTAACATCGACGAGTCATCAGCTGCTCTCTCAACATGTTTACGTGCTGGACAACCTCTTACGCTACTGCACTTATAATATCCTCTGTTTTTTTTTTCAAAAATCAAGAAACAGAACACAATACAAAAACCAAAATCAAGAAACAGAACACAATACCAAAACTAAACTCAAGTTTTGATTGAAATCTTAGTTTTACCTTGGATGTGGAGATCCTTTAATTGGTTTTTGTCCGTATTTTCTCCATGAGTAATCATCTGGAGGAACGTCGGACATTTTAGCACTTATTGCCGGAACCCTAATCACTCTCCTCTGTTTAATCTTTCTGTAAAAACAGAGCAAACAACAAATAGAACACTATTAAGATCGAATCTAATACCAAATCTAGGAACTTTATCTGATGGGTCGAATCTAACAAACCAAATCTAATAATAAGATTTTACCTTTTCTTGGAGCAGTGACAACGACCGGAGGAAGAAGCGGAAGCGCATTTTCCGGCGAAAAGATTCTCGGAATTACATTTTCTCTTTGAGTTTGGTTTGGAGAAAGAAGAGACAGTCGTCGAGAGGCTTTGAGTTTGACTCCTAAATGGCGCCGTCTCGGAGGGACGATGATTGTGTTCTGATTCCGTTGTTACAGATGAAAGAGATGAGAAGTCAATCGTTTTGATCGATGACGTAATCGAACCTTTACGCATCATCATCTGCTGCGGCGGTGGAGGCGGAGGAGGAAGAGAAGGAGAATGAAACGTTGTTGTTTTAGGTTCTTCCTGATTCATAACCTGAACT
This sequence comes from Camelina sativa, assembly GCF_000633955.1. Lineage (NCBI taxonomy): Eukaryota > Viridiplantae > Streptophyta > Magnoliopsida > Brassicales > Brassicaceae > Camelina > Camelina sativa. Next base: position 23,100,982 of record NC_025700.1, on the reverse strand, counting down.
GGAGCGCGTCTAAACCTGGCGTGACCGGTTCGAGTTCGATCTAAAAGAGATATGACTCTTTTAAACTTCAAAACCGCCGCGTCTGCCGTCGTGTTACGAGCTGATTCGAGATCGGCTGCGGCGGAAGAAGAAGATGGTTGGTCGGAGTTTAAGCTAGACTCACGAGACATTAAACCAATGAAATTTTCCATGCTTTTGAGTCCTGAAGCTGCTGCTTCTTGAACGGCGAAGCTATCAGCTCCGACGCCGGAGATGTAATTCCGAGTCATGAGCTCCACAGCCATAAAATCTCTTCTCTCTCTCTCTCTCTCTCAACAAGAAGCAGAAGAAGAAGAGAAGAGAGAGAGTTGTGTGGACTTTTTTGGGATTTGAGAGGACTAAGTAATATAATAAAAGTTCATAAGAGTATTTAAGTGTACAGAGGGGTGATGTATTTTTGTATGGTAGGTGACTGACTAAATGTGTCACGTTAGACTTTTCTTTTATGTTCATAAATAGAGTCTTTTCAACTGTTCAAAATTTCTTGTTGTCAAGAGTCAATTTTTCTATTTTTGTTAGATCCTAAAAGTCAAACCTTGAACAAAAAATTAAAGAGGGGGTTGAGTTCAACTATTGCATGTGTTTGTTACAAAACTTACAACAGTAAGGGATAATATATTAAATTTATACAATACATATTTTCATACGATTTTCATCTTTTTCTGTAGCAGTTAAACTTAATTATTTAGAAATAAAATTTTGATCATTTTTTAGTTATCATTCTATAATTAAATTTGTGTTTTATAGTAGTTGTTGTTTTATATTTTTTAATGTAAATTTTTGATAAATTTTCCAATTTTGTCATGATAAATTAAAAAAATTAGAAAATGTATAAATGAAGGGTAAGAAATTTTTTTTTACATTTTCTTAATTTGTGTGCAAAACCTTAAACGACAATTAAATTGAATTGGAAGAAATATTATTTTACGTGTTTATCATTTGCATATTGTTATTATAGTAACAAAATGTTAGATAAAAAACTTAACTTCACGAATTTAATCACAATTGGTGAAAAACGAAATTCAAATTGTTTTAGTTTTAAGTATAATTATAATGCTTTTTTTGTGCAAAGGATTTATAGTATTTATAAACTCAAGATATAAACAGAATATGTAATCTAGCAGTCTGATTGAGAGAGCATGAAGACACACTTCCGTCGTCAGCTGTATGATTCGGTTTAGAAATTTGGTTGAATCACCTGCTAAACTTGGTGGAGTTGACTTTTCGTCACCCTTTTTTGTTGTTTTATTCATTACCTCTTTTTGGGGTCTTATTCACGTCTATTTTTATTTGCTTCTTCTTCACTAATGGTGCTTTAGGTTGGTTGTTGTACAAAACACTTTAATAAACCATAAACACTACGCTACTTATCAAATTCTATGATAATGATGATATCATCTTAATTAGCGCAGTTTCTGATTAGTTTTTGTTTTTCATTCTTCTACACAATAGGAGCTTTTAAACATATGTTTTTGTTGTGATATATTAAACTCAACCCAATTTAATTGTTTGATTTAGACCTTAAATTAGTTTATTACATCTCTGACGTCTGAATACAATGCCTTATAAATATGCAGCTCGATCGTTCTACTTCGTTTTGAATAAAAACTCAAGTGAGAAAATGGCCTTTTCCATTCAATTATGTTTAAACATTGTAGAACTGAGACCAGATTAAGTTAAGCTAGATAGCATTTACAATATTCACTTAAACTAACTACATAGAGCACTAACTTAATCATTCTTCTCAGTTAAGAGATGAATTTTTAACCCCAACATACACACAAACACAGAGACAGAGAGATATATACAACTAAAGGACCATAATACATTCACATGAACAAGTTATTTGTACATGAACACATAATGAACAGTTCTACAAATAACTCTACAACAACCAAAATTCCTATACAATCTACGATAGGTTATATTTTGATGAATAGTGTTACTTACTCGTCTAATTATGATAAACGGTTTTGGTACGGTAAATAGGTTTAGTATATTTGTAAAAAAAAAAAAAAAAAAAAGTTTAGTATATTTGTCTTTATTAAATCTACAATAATTTCTTAGTTTATAGACGCTTGTTAGGTTATATATATCGTCAAAAGAAAACAAAAGAAGAACCCCTTGTTAGGTGTAGAATATTTCAACCTTTAGTTAACCAGATCACGACGACTAAGACATTCATACGATAAGATTGATTCAATAGATGTGACCAAGTTATATATACATCTCAATATAAAACTTAAAATAGTCGAAGTGGCCGCTAAAGAAAAGAGAGAAAAACAAAGTACACACAAAACTTGACTGAAGAGACACTCAAAGTCAAAGACGGAAAGCTGACGAAACCCCTTCGAACCCTTTTATTCCTCCCAGAAACGTGTTCCTAAAGTTCCTTTATTAGTTTTTGGTCCTTCATAGATTATTCTTCTTAAACATAAATACATAATTTTAGGTACGTTGATCATATCTATAATGAAAACATTACTTCATAACAATACAGTTGCGTCCCGTCAAAATCGTGTTTTAAAGGAATTTAGATTCATATCAGATTGAAAACTAATGAGGATATATATAGTTTTCAGGCTTTGAATGAGATAAACCTAAACCGGGGCACATGACATAAATGTGCGTATTGTTTATGAACGCACCCATTTCATAATCCTTGTCTGAAGAGCCGTGTGGAATAAAAACAGTTTTTTTTTCTATATATAAAAATGAAGTCTATCGACCAAAAGATGGAGAAACATTTAGGTCCATATGCGTGTTTATTTTCTTTTATATATACTATCTAATTGCGTTTAGATAGTGAGTGGCATTTAAGTTTCCTAAATGATTGGACTTGATCTCTTAGTTGTTTATTTCTAGTTGAGTTTGTGTTTCCAATTAAGCTTTGTAAGAACTGAATAGCTCCAAACTTCTTTCTATATAAACCCGAAACCATTCATAACCCATTCAAAATTACAACCAGAACGAGACAAACATACAAAAATCAAAAGTGATTTCTCACTTCAAACAATTATACAGATGCTCTTTCCTCCAATTTGCTTCATTAGTCAAGCTTTGGGTCCACGGCTCCAGTCCTTAGGCGTTATGTCCTTTATTAGAGCGATCTGGCCCATTATATGATTTTCCGCCTCACTAAAAGATAGATCCGCTCTACATCAAATCATGGCTGCGATTTCCCGTTTTGCGGGTTGATGATTTCGTAACTTTGTCTAGAGGTAGCTAATGAACTTATAAAAGATCGAATGTATGATCTTAGCTAGTGGTGCTAATGCTAACTGGTCATAATTGATACTTACCACCATTTGAAGGAAGCTGTCAAGATCTCAACTCTCAAACATCTACTGTGAATGACACATATGTACTAGGCTAACTATTTGATTATGTTAGTGAGATTCTGAGTTATGTAGTAGCATTCATATTCATTAAACATCGTATTTAATCCTCAACCCGGAAATAAGAACTCAGTGACTGTTTTGTCCCAAATAGTCTAAGCATATCTAAATTTCTCTTCTTTCAAAACCAGGACGCACTGCATAAGTATCGATAGAACTGCACAGAGATTTATCTAAGTCTCAACCATGATGATTACAAAAGGATAAAGTACAAAACATTTATTATTCTCCTTGAAAGAGACGTAACAAATAAGATACATTGTTGTTCATCAGGTGAAACCAGTAAAAATAGTCAGGATGATAAAAAGAGCAAAATCTGCCTAGAGACAGGCTACGAGAGTCTATCTCTCTACTTTCATCCCTAACAAAGATTTGTAGGCGATCAAAAGAAAACAAAAGACCGACCTTTTAAACTGCTACTTTCTCTCAAAAGACTTGAAATTGCTGACCTGAACAGTTTCATTGATCATTCACTGCTCTCTGTTGGAGCTGGTTTCTTTCCATACTGCTGCAAGAAAAAAACACAAACCGAGAACGAAGTTAGAAAACTATAACTACTCTCAACTTGTTCTGGTGAAGGATAAACAGAAAACACATTTACCTTTTTCCCAAAAGAGAAAGGGACGTATCTGTATTTGATCATGTGTTGTATCTGTTTCCTCATCGTGAGAAAAAACAACATCACCCAGTAGAAAAGAAGTATTGGCCAGAACACAGGTACATCAAACACCTCGAAGAACGTCATCATAAACCCGATTGTGAAAGCCCTTATGATCGATAACCTTCAATGAAACAAAAAACACACAACAACAACATTACACATCAAACAACAACGTCTACAAATGAATCAACAACAATCCAAGTGACATCTTTATGCAACCTTCAACAAAACAACAATGTCTACATATGAATCAAATCGATACTTCATCATCCTTCAACAATGTCCACAATGAATCAAATCGATAATTGCATCAAATTTGGTTCCAAATTTTACTGCAAACATAGTTTCTCTGCAGAATTGTAACTATCTAACTATATTTAAGTTGATCTCCTCAACTAAGCAAGTCATCACATACTTCAAGATTCAAGTCAAAAGTAATATGCAATCAAACCAATAAGACTAAGCCCAACTTCTCTACTAAAACCCTAGATCAGATCTAACAATCAAAGGAACGAACCAGAATTTGAACTCAGGGAGACGGCGAACGAAAGGTCGATACTCATCGGATCTACGAGTAGGAAGAGTACCACCGGTGGTGAGAGAAGCCTCAGGATCTTCTTGAGGAGATAAGAAAGCGATGATGAGGTTCAAAAGGTAGATTCCGATGGCGTAAGTGATGATGTAGAAGCCTTCCACGAAGTAAACGCGAATGAAGTAGATCAACACGACGCAGAGACATGCGATCCATCGATACAGAACGTGAGGCACAGTTTTGTCGAGAAGATGTTGTTGCCGCTGCGTTACGGCGTGGATCAATCGGTTCACTGCGTCGGCGGATGATGATGACTCGCTCGATTGGAGATTATCATCGGTGGTGGTTGTTGCTGGAGGTATACCACTAGCCGTGGTTGCGGATTCCATCGGTGGATCCTCTCTCTCTCTCTCTCTAACTGTGTCTGCGCCTCGGAAACTGCGACGGAGGAGACGGAGAGTCGCAGATTCGGATTTGGGGATTTTTGTTTTTGTTTTGGGGGTTCACATCAGATCCGGTTTACGAAAGAGTAACGGTTTTTGATTGGTTTAATTGGCTGAAATCACCGCCAACCTATTTTAATATAACCAATAAACCAATCAAACATAATATTATCAAAATTATACTTGTTTCGATTGGACTGTTTAATCTGGTATTAGTTTAGAATTCGGTTCAATTTTTTTCGGTTTTAAGATTATTGATTTACGAAAAAAATAAAATTTTTATCCATACTAAAAGATAATATTTTATGGTTTTGGATTTTTTAAAGACATATATATATATATATATATATATTAAACCACATTTACATGCTTCCATCACTATTCAAGATCTTTGTACAATCAAATGTTAAATAAAACTAATTTTAAGCCAACTAAGTCTAATAGTGGAAATGTAAACCTAATTAAACTAAACTGAACCATCAACAAACCTAAACCAAACTATAATCTATGCAAAACATGCTTGGTTAAAGTGAAGTTTTGGTTCAGTTTTGGATAACTTGGTCTAATTATTTAATTAAAGAAACAACATTTAAATATAGTTATTCAATTAAATAAATAAGATAATCAATATTGTTAATTTGATTATTGTTTTATCTCAATATTATTCACCAAAATATCAAATTCACTAACCAAAACAACAACGGATTATTGTCAACTAATTTTATTTGTTTACCATATCTATCAAATCCTACAAAATTTATTTGATAAAAGATCATTTTATACAAATAGTTTGAGTAGAACACAAAACTTTAAAGATTCAAGTATTGGGAGAACCAATTTCAACACAAACCAAACCAAAATCCAAACTGAATACAAACCAAATCAAATACAAAACCAAACTAGACTAACTTGATTATAATTCAACTAGAGTTTTACCAACACCAACCGAATCAACGAACCGAACCTACAAGAGTAAACGAAATGGCCACCCTTACTGCCAGCGACCGCAAATCCCATCATCAACCAATATTCTAAGTTCTAAAAACCACACTTGGTAGTATCCTAAAAAGTATATATAAAAATAACCAAGAGGACAATCACAACAAAGAAGAACGACTTACATCATGTGTATATACTTCAGCCTCAGAGAGAGAGGCTTACAAAGTTAGTATAAGATTTATTCAATAGTGTCCGTAATGGTATGATGGAGACTTGGCCGACGAGCTAATAGGGAATCTTTCAAACACTAATAAAGCCTCTTTCATGGTCGGTCTCTTTTGTGGAACTTGAGATGCACAACTATAACCCAACTTGAAAAGGCCAAGTAAAAAGTCCTCTTTGCCTTCCAATTCGGAACGGATCGCCACGTCAGTCATTATCAATGCCCGATTCCCATCTTCTACTGTCAATCCATTTCCAAGCCCAACCTCGTCAATAGACACGATTTTTCCCGTCAACAACTCAAGAAGGATCACTCCAAACCCAAACACATCCCATTTCGGGTTCGGTTTGAGATTGCGGAGCGACTCGGGCGCGCAATATGGCGATATAGGCCCAACGGAACTAGGACTTGGGCTCGGTGTTGGCCCCATGGATCCAAATTCACGCGAGGATGCTGTCAATCGCTTGCTGCTGAAAATCCGAGATGACCCACTAGCTCGGTTATAACTAGTATCTCCCGCGAGAAGCCTTTCGAGTCCAAAATCGCCAATCTTAGGTTCCAAATCATGCCCCAAAAGTATATTACTAGGTTTCAAGTTACCGTGCACATGTTTCTTCTCGTGGAGGTAAGCAAGCCCACGAGCCAAACCTTTTGCAATCTTGAGCCGAGTCTCCCACGGTAAATGACACGGCGACGATCCTCCTTTCCCTGTCCAATCACAAAACACATTAAGCAAATATGCATAAGATGTTACAGGTGACAAAAGGTTTGACCAAGCGTTTACTTTATCAAATGTAGGTCTAACTACCACCAACTAATACGCATGGAATATAATGCTACCATGTGCCTTTATCATAAATGAGAGAGAAAGAGATGAATGTTTGACTCACTGTAACGGGCGTTGACGAGGCTGCCGTTAGGAACAAAATCGTAAATGACTAATTTCTCGTCGGTGCCCCAATAGAACCCACGGAGACGCACCAGATTCGGGTGAACCAGTTTACCAATAGCTCGAATATGCGCCTCAAAGTCTTTAAACCGGCGTTGTTGACTCAAACCGTTCTCACCTAACCGACGAACCGCGAGAACCGTACCGTCTTCAAGAACCGTCTTGTACATTATACTCGAACCGATCGCTCCTAAAATGTAAGCAGAAGCTTTAAGCAAAGTTTCAACTTCAAGCTCTTTCTCTCCTCCATCGATGGTTACTAAAGTCCCTTTCTTGTTCTCTCCAACCTCTCCTGACCGTTGATTCTCTTCGTCTTCTTCTTCGGTTTCATCGGTTTCTTGATTCTTACGGAGACATGACCATTTCCCGAATCTACTTGATTGTTCCGGTGATGAAGAAGATGTGGTTGTTGATGATGATGGTGATAACGAAGTTGTGTCTTTAGCTTCATGAGCTTCAAGACTTTGGTTATTGTTGTTCTTCTCCACGGTTTTGTTCTTCTTGTATTTGTAAACGTAGAAGAAGATCAGAGCTAGGATTCCGATACCGGCGATATCTCCGACTATGATTCCGATTATAACTCCTGGTCTTAAACCGGTTCGAGGATTTGAGTTTTTGTCCGGTTTGGTTTCTGAATTTGAACCGAATGATTTCGGTATAGCTGCGAGTGCAGGCGTAGACGTCGGCGGAGAGACGGAGCCGGAGACGGTGGCTGGAGAGGAAGGAATGGGACACGGGTTTCGGGTCGGAGCTCCGCATAAACCCGGGTTTCCGGAAAATGAATTTGATTTCTGGTTAAGGTAAACCGGAGAATCTGGGATTGAACCGGTTAAATTGTTGAAAGAGAAATCAACGGTAGCGTTTCGGGGAAAACCGTCGCCGACGTTGGGAGGAATCTCGCCGGAGATTTGGTTATACGAGACATTCAGGTACCGGAGATTGTCGCCGGAAAAATCAGGTGGAAGTGAACCGTTGATTAGATTCGAGGAAATGTCAAGAAACTGAACCGATCGCCATCCGCCGCCGGGAAACTCGCCGGAGAAGTAGTTGTTCTTGAGAGAAACCTCCGTTAAGCTTCCGAGAGACGGTAAATTAGCCGGTAGTTTTCCGGTGAAGGTGTTATCGGAGAGATTTAACGTCTGGAGGTTGTGTAAATCTCCGATCGAAACAGGGATCTCGCCGGAGATCAAGTTGTTTGATAAATCAAGAAACCGGAGCTTACCGGCGGCGAAAAACTCAACCGGTAATGACCCATTGAGCGAATTGTTGGAAAGGTCGAGACTTTGAAGGTTTTGGAGGAAACCCAGATCGGAAGGAATCGTGCCGACGAGGTTAGAGTTCGGGAATGATATAGTCACGACTCTTGAATCGTTATTACACAACACACCTCGCCATGAACAAGGATTGTCGTGGTCGTAGTTCCATGACTGTAGTAAAGAGAGAGGATCAAGAAGAACAGAGTATTTGAAACTCATTAAGAGAACTCCATCAGAGTTTAAACCAGAGGAGACAAGAAACAGAGAAGAGAAGAAGAAGGAGAAGAGGAAGAAGAAGATCGGTGTTTTCATGGCTTCCGATGACGACACGGCATCGCTAGAGAGAGAGAGTCAAGAGGTAGAAGAAGAGAGATCAACTTAGAGAGAGTGTGAAGGGGGAAACAGCTCACGCGAGTCAAGACCAAACCTCTCTGTTCCTCCTGCTCTCTGCGACATATGCACCAGTTGTTATAAATACTATAATCAATTTTTTGTGTGTTTTCTTTCTTTCTGTTGAAGTAATCAATGCACTTTTGCACTTCCAGTTTCCAGGGTTCATTAATCATTGAATATCACAAATTTATTTCTTTAAAATCAGGGTTTTTTTTTGGAGTCTTATTTTTATTTTAAAAAATCCAAAAAAGAAGAAAATATTGGTTCTATAATCGTATGTCAGGATATACCGTGATAGTTTGGTTATACGTTACACTATATTGTCAACGACGTCGATCACTCGAGTTCAAACCCAAATTTTCAATAAATAAAATATATAACAAAATAGTTAGTTGCATGTTGGGACCAATCTAGTGAAAATGGTCACCCAAATCAACTTAATATATTTTTTTTTGAAAAAGAAAATCAACTTAATATATTTGTGGTCTTTATTTTCGAAATCTTTTAATATATTAGCTTTTTATTTTTGGTAGGATTAAAAATATTAGCTTTTAAAAAATGTGTTTAATTCTAGAAATATTTGCTAAATACTTAGCAAATTCCTCGGTAAAAAAAACAAATTCTATGGCCCTACAAATATAACAATTCTTATTTTATATTTTTAAAAGAAAGAAAAAACGACTCCCAAAAACATTAAAATAAAAGTTGATGGTTTTAATTTTTCACCTAATCTGATATTCTGATTGTCCGGGGTCATGCATGAATTTCATTAGGATTTGGATTTGATCTATTTTTATACAAATAGTTTAGACTATAATTTTCTATATAGATAACTAAATAAAGTTAATCAAAAATTTGATAGTTTTTATTTATTTATTAGAGATGCTACAACAAACAAGACGACAGCAGGGTGGATTCTTCGTGATAACATTGGTGGATCTCTCGGATGGGGTTCATCGATACTCACAAATGCAACAAACCCTTTAGAGGCTAAGGAAAAGCTTTACTATCTGCAATGCAACAGACTTGTATCCGAGACATTACTTCTGTTTGTTTAGAAGGAGACTGTGAAAAACTTGTTAAAATTTTAAATGGTCATTCATATGATNTAAATAAAATATATAACAAAATAGTTAGTTGCATGTTGGGACCAATCTAGTGAAAATGGTCACCCAAATCAACTTAATATATTTTTTTTTGAAAAAGAAAATCAACTTAATATATTTGTGGTCTTTATTTTCGAAATCTTTTAATATATTAGCTTTTTATTTTTGGTAGGATTAAAAATATTAGCTTTTAAAAAATGTGTTTAATTCTAGAAATATTTGCTAAATACTTAGCAAATTCCTCGGTAAAAAAAACAAATTCTATGGCCCTACAAATATAACAATTCTTATTTTATATTTTTAAAAGAAAGAAAAAACGACTCCCAAAAACATTAAAATAAAAGTTGATGGTTTTAATTTTTCACCTAATCTGATATTCTGATTGTCCGGGGTCATGCATGAATTTCATTAGGATTTGGATTTGATCTATTTTTATACAAATAGTTTAGACTATAATTTTCTATATAGATAACTAAATAAAGTTAATCAAAAATTTGATAGTTTTTATTTATTTATTAGAGATGCTACAACAAACAAGACGACAGCAGGGTGGATTCTTCGTGATAACATTGGTGGATCTCTCGGATGGGGTTCATCGATACTCACAAATGCAACAAACCCTTTAGAGGCTAAGGAAAAGCTTTACTATCTGCAATGCAACAGACTTGTATCCGAGACATTACTTCTGTTTGTTTAGAAGGAGACTGTGAAAAACTTGTTAAAATTTTAAATGGTCATTCATATGATATCTCTATTGATGGACTTTACCATGATATTTTGCTTTAGTCATCATATTTTCAGCATATTGAATTTACATTTGCTAAACGATCATGTAATAATGCAGCACATCTACTTGCAAAGAATGGATGTCTAACTTGTAATTTCTACTCGAGTTGTTTCTCTCCCCCAATTTGGTTGTATAACCAGATGTATCATGACTTTCATTATTCTTAAATAAAAATTATTTTTCGACAAAAAAAAAATAGAGATGCTATTAGTAGAATCTTATAGGTCGTAGGATTTAATAGCTAAAAGACATAACATGATCTGCAGAAACAGCTTGTTTAAAGAATTTAGTGTTTTTTCCTTTTGACTTACATAGATCCTTCATCTTTGTTTACTGTTTTATGTTTCTTTAGTTCATACAGCTAGTGGATCAAGCAAGCAAAATCGAATCTAGTATAGTTCTTTTAGAGGAAATGGTTTAATATTATCATATGGTTCGAATGTCTCTGCTGTTTTTATCATTATTATCATTTATCAACCTTTAGGTAATGGGGCTCTTACAAGAATTATCCTTGTGCAAATGGCTTCCATGTGCTGCTTTTATTTGCTTGTTTTGCTATGATTATTATTATTGCTCTCTCTCTCTATATCAGTCGTCACGGAGATTCTACTTTTCATTTCTTTATGATAAAATCAGTTTTGTCCAAAATTTATATGACAATAATTTAATTTGTGGAGGGTCCATTTTTTTGTTCCCCTAATTGGATGGTCCTTATGGGATATGATATGATGATATATTAATAGAGAAACAAAATTCTTTAATTTGTTTAAAATGATAATTTTACCATATACAAAGTGTATTTAGATGGATACACAATCACGATTAGGTTAACAAACAAACAGAGAAATTTCACATGCCTTTTTTTGAGTTGTATTTTACATTTGATAGATATTTGATCATTTTATTTAGTCATAAATATTAAATTAAATCTAAACTATATAATTACGATGAACAACTATACAAATGGTTTGACAATGAATAAGTATTCTTAATATCAGGTACAAATACAATCCACCATGCATGGACAATTTTTACATGACTTTAACTTTTTCTTTTTTCTTTTTTGACTAATACATCATTATCAAATATGTTATTGTTTTTTTTTACTGTCATCATGTAATGCAAATGTTATCAATAAAATATCTCATGTATGCCCCAAAATTTTGGATCTCATCCATATAAACAAAAAGGTATATGTTAATCATTTCACTCGATTGATGTTCTTTTTTCATTAATTTGTTTTTGCTTCCTTGTACTCTTATAAGCTTTGAGACTTTTTAGATAATGTATTTAGTAAAAAGGTCGGTGTGTTAGCTTTACCCACTTCTTAATAAACAACTTATTAAGTTGATAAAATTTCAGAAAAGTTGGTGACACACCCTTTAATTACTACAGTGAATCTAATAGTAAAAGCCACAAACACAGCCTGTTAGTTTTTCTAATGGGGTCTTTTGCATGAGAAGAATAATGGCATATGTTTTGCCAACAAATTTCTATGACTTAAGTCATATAGTTGAGTTTAAAGTTAAACTATGGACATTAGAAAGTTATATGAAAATGCCTATTTGGGCTAATTATCTGGTCAGTGTAGATAGTTAGACACAATTTTCTTTTACTAGGATTACTTGGGTGCAACAATTATATTGTTAAATTAATAGAGTGGTGTAAGAAAATTCACAAAACATAAAATTGATTGACGATCTCTGTTATGTATTCTTTTATTTTTGGGGGAACCAATTTGGAGGAGCTAAAAAATTTGTTTGACTAGATAAAAATATGAGTTATTTGACCTATTCAAAAATTATTTTCACCAAAAACTTGTACTAATTTACTATATTTTCCATTTTTAAAATAAAACCGAAGATGGAGCAAAATAAATGAACCTAAAACGAACCAACACAAGTGAGTGCTCAAATAAAGAAGCGGTTTAAACATAAAAGTTTATGTTTCTTCTATTCAGAGAACTGATAATATTTTGATCAAAGATGAAAACAACTACTATAGGGTTCTAAATAAAGGATGAATTATCGTTATAATAAAGTGAGAAAAATGGTTTCATAAGTTATAAAATTTTAATGAAAATACTACTAAGATTTGGTTTCTTGATAACTCATGTTGTGTGCTAATTATGCTATTTTTGCTTTTCAATAAAAAACAAACAAAAAAAGCCAAGGCGAGTGGAGGTCAAATCAAATGATCCATAATTAAAAATTTAAAAGAGTAAAGTGCTGCTTTAGCTTCATCACTGCTTATTTACCTCTCTCTTTCTTTTCTTTTTTTCCCATTTGACTTTTATTCACTTCAATGTTTCTTGTTTTATACTTAGAAAAAATATTCTTTTTTTTTTCTCTCTTTACTTCAATTAATATATTTTTTTTGTTTAGAGATTTTATAATCCTACATATAGACAGTAACACAGACAATGTAAAGTTAGTTAGTATCCTCCTGTATTAAACATTTTTTTGGGTCAAACTATTACACATATTTTTAACCAAAAAGAGGCTATTAAACTGTGTTATATATGCACTTCGTAGTTAGTAATTTCACTAGTACATAGCTACTACTTTTACATAATTTCTGATAGTTTTGTAAAAATCTTTGTTTTGCATCATTGTAAATATGTGATGAATAATACATTTTGCAAACATAGAATCGTGTATATAAAGAATACATTTTTTGTCAACAAAATAGAAAAATATGTTATTTTACTAAACGAAAAATGATGAATATATTATATGAGCATATTGAGTTATAAAATGTGAAAGCTATTATTATCCCAATTTTTTTGTTCTGTAACTATTACATCATGCAATATACATGTTATAAAACTATTTTGGTCATGTCAAATTATAAACAAAATGATTAGTGCTTTGTAGTGTCTTCATTAATTTACGTATCACCGGTGAAAAGTGAAAACTATTCGATCCAGTAGCCTGCAATTTTTCTGAATATGCGAGAATTGACTTTACACCTATAGTAGGGAACTTGGCTTTAGTAGTGTAGTGGTAATATGAAGTAAGAAGCAAAGTCTCTGAACTCAAACGTTAAGTGTTGCCTATAAACCGGATCTTGTTCCTCTTACTCTCTTCGTGCATGTAATAAAGTTCTTCAATTACTTGCACCACAATTAACCAATCCATTTGCAAATTTTATTTAATTCGGATTACTAATTAATCTCACTGATTGTTCTGATACATTCCATTTCTTAAGTTTGTATTAATATTTGTATAAAACGTCTGGACTTGTAGCAGCACGTGATCAAGATATGACCACATGTAACATCGACATAATCAAAATTAAAATACCAATTACATTGGGTCAAGTGATTCAACCCCGTGATTAAAAGTTACGCAAGTCGATTCCACTTGTTGGTCTGTATATCCGACACTCGAATGTCATCATTATTTATTATAGAAGTGTAAAACTATATATAGTACCATATAGATTATAGATGACATTTAAAAAAAAAAAAGATTATAGATAACTGTGGCTACCATTTATTTATCTCACACTATTCCACTAAAATAAAGTAGTATTAAACTTTTCTTACGTTAAGGAAACAATTTCGCGATACAGAGAAATTGAAATACATACTAATCTTAAGATTAGTCAACATGAATCTCCTCAGCAGTCGTCGAATCGAAGCATTCTTCATGGGAAAAAGCCGAAGAGAGGAAAAAATTGGGAGAAAAAAAAATAAAGCCTATATCGCCAACATAACGCGTTTCTTTAACGGCTATTTTTGTATCTCGATCGTTGATTCATCATATATTTTAACCTAATGGTTCTGCATTTTTCACGATTAAAAATGATATATTTCTTTTAGTTGGCAATATAAACAGACACAAAAGCAAAAACATTTTGTCTTAAACGGGTTTTTGGTTATCTCGATAGGTTAGATGGGTTATAATTATATAAAGAAGGCCCAATAAGGTATTTAAACATTTTTTTTCTTATTTAAAACATGGACTGTATGTAAGATTTGCCTTTTAGATTTGCCTATTTTAGAAACTTTTTGTATAAAAGGTACCTACCTATACATTACTAATTAGTACTAAACCTTATAAAAAATAAGGTTTAATAGCTGATCATAAAGTATCACCGAAAATATGATCAGCTATTAAACCTTATTTTTTAAGACTTTTTTTTGGGTTATCCTATGACTATAAATGGGTATATATTATGGGTCATCTCATATATATAATTTAGGTACATACAAAATACTTGCTATACGGAAGAAAAAAAATGATGACACATATCGTAGAACCCACCAACCATATCTTAAGCTCGCTGCCCCATGCATTTTATATATACTATGAAATTATAGTTGTGCGCTTCCGTTTTACATTGAAGGTTAAGACTTTGGCCTAGTCAAATTTGTTCGCCTCGTAAACTTTTTTTTTTCTGCCTGACCGGTGGGAAACAAGTCTCACGTCTGTCTGTTTCGACCGCACGTGATCGATCGTTGCTTTCACGTGTCCCTGGCAGAGTGGCAGTTGAAACTATTAACCAATCTTTGTTTAAGGAAAAATTGTATGCGAACGAACAACATACATGGGCTGCGCCCCAATATGCCACTCGGCCCAACAAGACGAATTCCGTGATTCCGGCCCGACCAAAATGGATGCAAGTTATTAATAATCCGTAAAGGGCAATCTCGGGAATTCACGATGGGAACCCTAGAAAACCCTCGGTCTACAGTCCACTATATAAAGAAACAGTACTCACTGGAGAAAGGGGGGAGACTCGCGTACAATACCCCGAGAGCAATACTTTGCGTCTAAAAACTTTTGTTATTCTCTGTATAATTTTCTGTTAGCTTCCGAGCTCGTCGTGACTCACTTGTCAGTTCTCCTGTGAACTGACGAGCACGATCTTGACTCGTTTTAGTGACGACCTCACATTCCTATCGTTAATAAAGAACAAATTTCACTCTTTCCCCCTAAAATCGATATTTATTTAGTGTTGTGCAATTCCCAGTACCAACAATTGGCGCCCACCGTGGGGCAAGAGTAGAACGCTTCTTTTAGACGAATCAATACTGACGGTCCTCACTTCCTCGAAGTTTCAAGATTCATGACGAACCCTAGCGACGATCTCAACGAAGCAATGGAGCAACCGACGGAGCAACTAACGGAGCAGCGATGGGGGCGAACGAGAGCACGAACCGTACCGCCTCTACCCTCTTCAACCGTCTCAGCCGAAGGCCCCTTGCCGAGCACGACACCTCCGCCAACGCCCGACGCGTCCTTCAAGCCTCTTACGACAGCTGCAGCCGGACCCGGACCTGTCACCGACCAGCTGGTAACTGACGCCACCGCTCTCCTCAGCGCCGCCCTCACATGCGCTGCCGCTCTCCCCGACGCTGCCGCTCTCCCCAGCGCCACTCTCACCAACGCTGCCGCTCACCCCAATGCCGCCCTCCCCAATGCTTTGCCCGTCCAAAGGAGCGGGCTCGACGACCTGATGCAAGTCATACTCGATCGGCTCGATGGTCAGGAAGCGCGAACAAACGAACGGCTCGAAGCAATCGTGGCGGCACAAGAAGCATCGCAAAATCAAATAAGCAGGCTCCAGCAACGACGGAGCGAGCGCCGGAGCGAGAACGACCATGGCGAGCAGCATGCGAATCCACCGCCCCCTGCGCCGCTGTCCGTCGAAGAACGCTACGAAGGCCACAGACGCCGCCCAGCGTCTATAGTCGTAGGATCCATCGATCNTCAGCGGAGCCGAAGCCCACAGACTCCAACATTACCGGCCCGACAGTTTGAAGGAGACCTCAAGGATGAAACAATACGGCGCCTCAAGACGATGCTCCACGAGCTCTCCTCGAGAGTACACCGGGCGACGAGCTCCGCTCCCAATCTCGATCGAGTATTGGAGGAAGTCCAGCGCTCGCCATTTACAGCACGGATCTCCCGCGTTCGCATTCATTACGTGAACAAATTCAAGTTCGCCCCGTATAATGGATTGGATGATCCAAAACCGTTCTTAACTTCAATGAGTGTTGCGATTGGCCGAGCTCATTTCAGCGAGGAGGAGTACGAAGCTGGCTGCTGCCAGCTATTTGTTGAAAACTTGGCCCACGAGGCCTTAGGATGGTTCTCCCGACTCCCGCCGAACTCGATCGGAAGCTATCACGAGCTAACAACCGCTTTCCTACAACACCATTCCACGTTCATGATTCGAGGTGCCTCGAATGCCGACCTCTGGAACATGTTTCAACAAAGCAACGAGTCACTCCGGGAATTCATGGAGAGATTCAAAAGAATAGTCTCGAAACTCTCGATCGCCGACGACACAGCAATCTCAGCTCTCCGTAATGCTCTTACTCACGGTTCCCGATTTCGGGAAGACATCATCATCCACGAGCCCCTATCCCTGGACGACGCGTTACACCGCGCCAACAGGTACATCGAGCTGGATGAAGAAAGTGCATCGAGAGCGAACCGACCATTGCCTGAACCGCCAACCTCAAAGTCGGCCAAAGGAAAGGAAAAGGCACAGGACGAGCATCATGAGCCTCGTCAGCACTTCGACAAGGAATACGCTGATAAGCTGGAAAAAGCAAAGAAAGCTCAAGCGTTCGCTGTTAGCGATCAGGACCCCCAGGCGTCATCATCGAAACCCTGGAATAACAAATGGGTCCGGGACCCATCGGGTAAGGGTGGAAAGAAGTACTGCAACTACCATAAACGAGCAGGGCATACCACTGAAGAATGTCGCACCTTCCAGCAAATACTGCTGGATAAATTCAAGGGAGGCCACATTGACGTCGAACACGAGCGACGACTAACAACGGCCCACAGGGATAATCAATTTTTTAACCCTGAGAACGAGAACCCAAGTAGGCAGTACAACACAGCTCCCGCGCCACAGCACAACACAGGGGCCCTACCCTTGCCCCCGCCCCCAACACCAACCCTTAAAAGGAACCCCGAGCCGGCCGACGACCCAAACGCTCCAGCTCCGCGCCGAAGAATTAATATGATTATGGGCGGCCTAACGACTTGCTGAGACTCGGTTCGTTCCATCAAAGCTTATCGGCGGGGACTAGAATTGAAGCGGGACTGGATTGCTCAAAGTACACCGCCGACCACAACCTATGAGCCGATCACATTCACGGAAGACGATGCGTCAGGCCTAGCTGGGCCGCACAACGACCCCCTCGTAGTCGAGATGACAATTGGTGAAAGCATAGTCACCAAAATCTTGATTGATACTGGCAGCTCGGTAAACGTCATTTTCAAAGACGTACTAATTCAGATGGAGGTAGACCTGCGAACGGCCGATCATGACGTCCAACCCCTCACAGGCTTTGACGGCGACACGGTTATGACAGTTGGTACGATCATGCTACCAGTCTACGTAGGCGGAACGATGCACTGCATCAATTTTGCCATCATCGATAAACCAATCGTCTACAACGTCATCCTGGGGACTCCATGGTTGCATAAGATGAAAGTTGTGGCGTCGACGTACCATCAGTGCGTAAAGTTTCCAACCTCAAGAGGAATATTCACGCTACGAGGAGACCCGTTGATCGCCAGAACTTGCTTCATCATCGAACGACAACAGCGTAGTGCCCGCACCTTCGCAATCTCAGACCCCGCCGAGCAGCCAGATGGTCGTGTCTGTCCTAACACCGAGCTAATTATCCAGGTGAACATCGACCCTTCCGACGCGACTCGTTGCGTGGGGATCGGTGCCGATCTGCCGCAGACTATCAAGGACGAGCTCGTAAAGTTTATGTCCCAAAACGTCGAAACTTTTGCATGGAGCATGAGCAGTATGACCGGAATCGATCCCAGCATAACGTGTGACGAACTCAATGTGGATCCAACGTTTAAACCGGTCAAGCAAAAGCGAAGAAAACTCGGACTAGAGCGTACGGCCGCCGTTAAGTAACCCAGTAGTTGTGAAGAAAAAGAACGGCAAGTGGCGGGTGTGCGTCGATTTTACCGATCTTAACAAGTCGTGCCCAAAGGACAGCTTTCCTCTACCAAGAATCGACCAACTGGTCGAAGCGACCGCGGGGAACGAGCTTCTATCGTTCATGGACGCATACTCCGGGTACAACCAGATAATGATGCATAAAAACGATCAAGAAAAGACGGCCTTTATCACCGATCAAGGCACTTACTGCTACAAGGTTATGCCGTTTGGCCTGAAGAATGCTGGTGCGACCTACCAACGCCTTGTCAACCGGATGTTTGCCGACCAGCTCGGCCGAACAATGGAAGTGTACATCGATGATATGCTGGTGAAATCAACTCACGCTGCCGACCACGTTTCACATCTCGCTAAGTGCTTTGAAGTTCTCAACCGATATAACATGAAGCTGAATCCAGCTAAGTGCTCGTTCGGCGTAACTTCTGGAGAGTTCCTAGGATACCTCGTCACCAAGAGGGGTATCGAAGCTAACCCGAAACAGATTTCGGCGCTTACCAACCTACCATCTCCAAGAAATACTCGAGAAGTTCAACGACTTACTGGGCGAATCGCCGCCCTCAATCGATTTATCTCACGATCTACCGACAAGTGTCTACCGTTTTACCAGCTGCTTCGCAGCAACAAAAAGTTTGAGTGGGATGATAAGTGTGAGTCTGCCTTCCAGGAGCTCAAAAACTATCTCGCTACTCCTCCAGTCCTAGCTAAACCTGATCAGGGGGAAACGCTTTACCTGTACATCGCTGTCTCCAGCTCGGCGGTCAGCGGTGTACTCATTAAAGAGGACAGGGGAGATCAGCATCCCATTTTCTATGTGAGCAAAAGTCTCGATGGAGCTGAGCTCCGATATCCAACCTTGGAGAAGCTCGCCTACGCCGTAGTTATCTCGGCTAGGAAGCTACGTCCATACTTCCAATCTCACACTGTTGAAGTCTTAACTAACCAGCCGTTGAGGACCATCCTACACAGTCCGAGTCAATCAGGTCGCCTGGCCAAATGGGCAGTGGAATTAAGCGAATATGATATCGAATACAAGAATCGCACTTGTGCGAAATCTCAAGTACTCGCAGATTTTTTGGTTGAGCTCTCCCCTGAACTAGAATCAGGGGCTCCGCGCGCAGAGAAATGGTCGTTACACGTCGATGGTGCTTCCTCCCGACACGGCTCTGGGATCGGAATACATCTCGTTTCGCCGACAGGAGAAGTACTCGAACAGTCATTCCGGCTCGCCTTCACTGCCTCAAACAACGAGGCCGAGTATGAAGCCCTGATCGCAGGAATGAGATTGGCAGGTGGAATCGGGGTTAAGAAGTTACAAGTTTTTTGCGACTCGCAACTAGTGACTCACCAGTTCAGCGGCGATTACGAATGCAGGAACGACCGAATGGACGCTTACCTTAAGGTTGTCCAGGAGCTGTCCGGCTCATTTGAGTCGTTTGAATTGACGAAAATCTCTCGTAGCGACAATGCTCCAGCCGACGTCCTGGCCGTCCTCGCTTCAACATCCGACCTCGACCTCCGTCGAATCATTCCTGTCGAGAGTATTGATCAACCGAGCATCAATCTCCTAACGAACATCGATCCCACTGCTCAAGATTATAAAAAGAAAAAGGTTATGGAGGATGCGAGCATCAACACTCCATCCTCAAAGAAACAAAGAACAGGTGAGGTGGTCGCTCCCGTGCTAACATTGCGTATCTCTGAACCATCGGTCGGTGTGCCATCAACTTCTGTTAGACGCACAACCGAGCAAGAATCCACCAAGCTGATATCCAACGAACAAATAGCTGAAGAATCAGAGTCCGCCGAACAAGGATCCACCAAACGAATATCTGCCGAACGAGAAACAGGACAAACATCTGCCGAGCATGAGTCCGTCAATCAAGGGCAGACCAGTTCTGAACCAAAAGAACGATCATATGATTGGCAAGCAGATATCCGTTCCTACATCGCCGATGGCATTGCTCCGTCCGACAAATGGGAAGCCCGGCGCCTCCGGGCCCGCTGCGCACATTACACTCTCTTGGATGGTAACGTTTTCCGCTGAACTGCATCCGGCGCACTCTTGACCTGCGTCGGTCCCAAAGAAGTCGATGACGTAATGAGAGAAGTCCATGAGGATTCCGGTGGCAATCATTCTGGGGCTCGCGCGCTCGCAATGCGCATACGCAACAATGGTCATTATTGGCCTACTATGAACGACGATTGCGAGAAATTTATCGCAAAGTGCGAAAAATGTCAGCGCCACGCTCCCATCATCCATGCGCCGACTGAGTTCCTAAGGACAACAACGCCGCCATACCCCTTCATGAGGTGGGCAATGGATATCGTCGGACCACTCCCTGTTTCTCGTCAGAAGAAATACATCCTGATTATGACGGATTATTTCACTAAGTGGGTCGAAGCAGAAGCCTTTGCCAAAATCGGAACTGAGCAAGTCCAAAAGTTCGTATGGAAAAACATTATATGTCGACACGGACTCCCGTACGAGANTCGTACGAGATCGTCACTGACAACGGCACACAGTTTACCTCACTACAATTTGAAGGCTTTTGCGCGAAATGGAGAATTCGCCTGAGCAAGTCTACTCCTCGCTACCCGCAAGGAAATGGACAAGCCGAGGCGACCAACAAGACAATCATTGACGGACTCAAAAAACGGCTTGAGGATAA
>NC_025700.1:23076569-23079157 GCF_000633955.1 Camelina sativa | reverse complement strand
TGCAACTGCGCCTTCTGAAACGCGTGATCAACCTCAAACTGCTCAAGACGAGAGCGGGAAGCGTTAAGAGAAGCCTTGAGATCGGCCACTTGCTTCCTGAAACCGGCAGTTTGCTTCGTAAGAACAGCAGAAACCCCTCGCTCTTTATCGAGATCCTGACGAAGCTCCTCAGCCGATCTCCTCGATGGTTCAGAGGTACGAGAATCAGCAAGTTGCTTCTCCAGCTCGGCAATGCGACGCTCGTACGAGACGACCATGCGATTCACGCCACCACCATCCTGAAACGCAAGAAATAAAGAATCAAGATAATAATTGGGAAAAGTCAATCAAGAACATAAAGAGAAATACCAACCTGGAAGTGTTTCCGAGCCCACGACCGATACAGCTCGGGATCATAGAGAGAACCCACAGAGGGGAGCGGGTCGAAGGAGCCGCGAACCTTGCTAGCAAGCTCACCACAAGCAGTAGCGTTGTTGATAAACAACTCATCCTTTGTCTTGTAAGAAAAGGAGAACGAATCATCAATCTCAGTGGTGTCGCGCGGTATGCTGGGAGAACGAATATGATATCTCACTAGATCTCTTGGACGATTCGGGCTCGGGAGCGACCACCTCACCATGAGAAGCTCTCTTCCTTGACGGAGTAGGACGTCCAGAATCAGCGACGACGATCGCTAGGGCCTTAGAAGCCTCGCCACGTGACTTCTGCGCACGCAGAACGACAGCAGGAACCTTGGCAGCTCTTTTGTCGGCGCGGGTAGCGGCCACCTCTGCCGAACTCAAATCTCCTGCAACTCGCAGATCGACACCTCCGCCGGCTGACGGGTCAACGACTTCAGTGTCGGCATCGCGCGAAGAAGACCCAGCATCAACGGCCTTCTTGAACTGATCGGCGTANAAGCAAAGTCTTCGACGGAATGACCGTACCACTCTTCACGAGCTCCTGAAGACAATCATAGGTGCCGCTCACCTGGCTCAAAGTTAGAAGAGACTTCTGCGCTGCTCTGTTGTCAATAATATGCTTCCTCATCCTCTCAATACGANAACCTAAAAAGGGAAACAAAAGTGTGACGACCCAATAACCACCAAGGAGAGCAACAATCGATNGGCAACCTCGTCATCGATGCCATGCCGCTCCGCTTGCAGCTGCTGCAACTGCGCCTTCTGAAACGCGTGATCAACCTCGAACTGCTCAAGGCGAGAGCGGGAAACGTCAAGAGAAGCCTTGAGATCGGCCACTTGCTTCCTGAAACCGGCAGTTTGCTTCGTGAGAACAGCAGAAACCCCTCGCTCTTTATCGAGATCCTGACGAAGCTCCTCAGCCGATCTCCTCGATGGTTCAGAGGTACGAGAATCAGCAAGTTGCTTTTCCAACTCGGCAATGCGACGCTCGTACGAGACGACCATGCGATTCACGCCACCACCATCCTGAAACGCAAGAAATAAAGAATCAAGATAATAATTGGGAAAAATCAATCAAGAACATAAAGAGAAATACCAACCTGGAAGTGTTTCCAAGCCCACGACCGATACAGCTCGGGATCATAGAGAGAACCCACAGAGGGGAGCGGGTCGAAGGAACCGCGAACCTTGCTAGCAAGCTCACCACAAGCAGTAGCGTTGTTGATAAACAACTCATCCTTTGTCTTGTAAGAAAAGGAGAACGAATCATCAATCTCAGTGGTGTCGCGCGGTATGCTGGGAGAACGAATATGATATCTCACTAGATCTCTTGGACGATTCGGGCTCGGGAGCGACCACCTCACCATGAGAAGCTCTCTTCCTTGACGGAGTAGGACGTCCAGAATCAGCGACGACGATCGCTAGGGCCTTAGAAGCCTCGCCACGTGACTTCTGCGCACNACAACGTCCATAGGACTCCCACCGGAACCACTGTCGCTATCTTCGCTGAATTCGAAAATATCAGCGAAATCGTAGTCGTTAGCCAAACTATCAAAATCTCCACACTCTACTCCAATGTCAACACCAACGTCATCGGAAGCATTCTTATAGCCGGTACCAGATTCCCTCGTGAAAGCGCGTCGGATCCCCGCAAGAGTCTTACCACGCGCACGTGTTGGAACACGAGAACTCGTAGAAGGTCGGCCAACCTTCCTGCAAAGCAAGCCGACCTCGCAACCTCCCATCATAAGATCGGCACCGCCATCGTCGGAGTGAGCGTCAGAATCAACGCGACCGAAATCCTCCATGCCGACCCCAGTTCCGCATGAAAGAGACCCATCTAGCCCCTCACTTAGCTCGGCATCAACCGCAGTCTCATGAACCTGTAAGCTCCGAATTCTCAGCCGAACATGCCCCATGCCGAGCTCACTACCACCTGACGAGTCCGCGTTTATGCCAAGCAGCGACTTGCCACCAAACTCTTTAATGCCGAGCTCACAAGTTCGCCGAGCTCCATTGATATCATCACAACTGAGTTCATCATCGATCCCATGACCGCCGAGCTCAGGGCCACTGAATCCGCCTGTCCCGGAACCACCGACCTCGTTCATGCCTCCTCCCCGATCTCCCATCTCAACTATTCCGCCCTCGAAATCAATCTTATCCTCATGATTCCTCGCGGTTGCA
>NC_025700.1:23056526-23075205 GCF_000633955.1 Camelina sativa | reverse complement strand
CCGACCTCGGCGTCAATCTCCGAGGGACTACCTAATGCCTCACTCGCAGGAAACCTCGCAATCCGCCGAACCCTGAACTCGCCGAGCTCAGATCCGCCGAGCTCGGATCCGCCGACCTCAGATCTCTCCGCTCGAATCTCCTCGCCGAGCTGGGTCTCACTCCGGCCGACCTCGAAATCTCTAGGGTCGTTAGGCGCTGATAGCTCAACTCGATGGACGACCAACGGCGGATCCGGCTGATCAACCATTGGCGACCTCGCAAGCAGGAATAATCGACGGGCGGCGGCTAGGGTTTTGGGTATGCAATCGACCAAAGAGAGAAGTAGAGAAAGAAAGAAGTAAAAGCATGAAAGTAATAAATGAGAGAGAGAAGAAATTACCTTTTATGAAGAAGAAGGAGCAAGTGAAGAAAATGGGAAGGAAGAAGATGCATAAATAAGTAAATAAAATGGAAAAATTACTGTCAAATCCATCATCTCAATCCGCGACTCTCTTCTCTTTTTTGGGGATATCATTGAAAACCGCATTCAGAATAAAGACCAAAGGATTTTACCAGTGTCTCTCGAAAAATGAATCTGGAAATTACAGAAGAAATTTCAGAAGAAATTACAAAAGAGATTGTAGAAGAATCACTGTAGCAATTTCATTTCCCAGAAGCAATCCGAGACGATCTGTGCCGAGCAGGCATATTACAAATAAATCAAGCATGCCCGCCAATCGCAGAAAAACTGACGCTCTCCGGACTGAGGGGGGGACTATTGTTGGACATGGGTTGCGCCCCAATATGCCACTCGGCCCAACAAGACGAATTCCGTGATTCCGGCCCGACCAAAATGGATGCAAGTCATTAATAATCCGTAAAGGGCAATTTCGGGAATTCACGATGGGAACCCTAGAAAACCCTCGGTCTACAGTCCACTATATAAAGAAACAGTACTCACTGGAGAAAGGGGGGAGACTCGCGTACAATACCCCGAGAGCAATACTTTGCGTCTAAAAACTCTTGTTATTCTCTGTATAATTTTCTGTTAGCTTCCGAGCTCGTCGTGACTCACTTGTCAGTTCTCCTGTGAACTGACGAGCACGATCTTGACTCGTTTTAGTGACGACCTCACATTCCTATCGTTAATAAAGAACAAACTTCACTCTTTCCCCCTAAAATCGATATTTATTTAGTGTTGTGCAATTCCCATACCACCAATATAGAAGTGAAAAAATCTTAGGTAATTATAGTAAATGATCTTAGGTAATTAACTACTAGCAAAAGATGACGTCGTATGCACTATATGGGTAGTTTAAACAATTACTGTTATACCACACTATTTGAAAAGCTCAACTGCACTTTCCTTGCTACTTGATTTTGTTTTCAAATAATATTAAAATTACGTGAAATACATAAAGATTCAGTTTAATTGTGAATAATTAGGCAAAATATGTAATAACTATATTTTGTTTGACTTTAAATTGACATTATGACAGGATAACCAAAAACAAAAATCTCACCTATATTATCGAGTTGACGTTGACGACAACCTGCCTTCAATTGCAAAGTGTAAGCTCACAAATGAATGAGCTGTCTCTTTGACTTCTAATGCCCCCATGAACAATGGAGACAGAACACACAGACACGCCAATCTAGTTTTGTTATCTTCTTCGTTACTTAGATCAATATATTTTACAGGTTTTCTAATCACAAAATTTTGGAGACAATATCGTTACAGAAATCTCCTACTTTGGATCAATAGGATATAATCAATTAACAAAAGGAATGTGCTTGCACATACATCGAACCTGAAAGCAAAACTTTTAGAATAGTTAAAATAAACTACTTTACAAGGAAATGAGAGATAGTCACATGGTTTATTTTCGGCAGTCACATGCTTTTCTCTCGACAAAAGTAGACATTACGTCTCGATGTGAGTATATATATTATTAATGGAATTTAGACTGACCAAACGGAATAATTTCCTTACTCGTGAAAAATATACTATAACTTAAGAATTGAGTTACGATACATTCTCCCTCAGAAAATTTGTACTTTTTTTAAGGAGTTTTTTTTAGAATACTTCGAAGGACGTAATAGTTAATAATGTAAAATGCTTCTCTACATCATAAACCAATACTTTTTAAAGCATCAAGGGACATAGCATCTTTAATAAGCATGAAAAACTACAATAGTCAAAATCATAAAATAACAAAAGGACAAGATACATCATACATATCATATATACTCATATTATTAACAAACGCAAAAAAAAAAAAAAGAAGATGTACATAGCTATATTACCAATCATACAACCTAGCGGAAATATTTCTAATACAAACCAATTAAAAATACAACAAAATTGAATATAAACTTAAATATCCTTTGGTTACTTTGAAAATGGAAAATAAAACACACTCAAACGCCTAAATATTTCATATGCAAAGTTATACCATACATAAATATATACGGAAAACGTGTTAGGGTATCGAGAAAAGGAGAGAGTCAATTTAATCAAATCTCACGTGAAGAGAATGGTAACTTATTAAATGAGAATATACAAGTACAATTGCGGACCACATAGAGACTTTTTACATATTACTTGGTCAATGACATTATTATTTGAATAAAAGAATACTAAATAAATATATAAATTTTAGCAAATATAATTAGTGGTGGTGATAGTATATAATTATGGGAATTTGGTAGTAGATACGAATACGATGGACCGGTGAGGGAAAAACCTCGATACGTATCTCCATTAATGACACCTTCTTGTTTAATCTAATGTAAAGTATGTTCTAAATCTATAATTTGGGTTAGATAATTAGACAGAATCTTAAGAACTCTTTTAGGTATCTCCTTATTCAAATATTGTAACTGAAGAAAGAGTATGATCAGGAAGCTCACGAGAAGCCCCCTTTTGGAATTGGAACATGTGCCTCGTTTCTGTGCGGTACACGGCTCATGTACGTACGGTTTAACGTATTCTCCCTTTTCGTTTTATACTGTATATTATAAACAACTAAAGAAAGAAGAAACTTTATTTCGACATAAATCTTTTTGAGATGTTATAGCTAGGAGCTTGTAGGAGAGAATTATGATTTTTAAATGATCATATGTTTTTAAAGTTATCAACCTATACTCCTATAGTATTAAACAATATCTTCAGTTTTATCTTCGTCATGACATCATTATGTATGCTGTAGTTTACGAGAGATCATGTCATTATGTTCAATCTTTTGGACTTGTATAAGTAAAATCTAAGAACAATGACAAAGAATTCATGATTTTAAGGAAAATAGAGTTATTTCCCTCAAAATTATTATATCTAGCTAGATAGATCCCAAACTTTGATCCCAGTTTAGATATCCAAAAAAAAAAAGTTCGATTTCTATTTCTCCCCAAAACAAAAGTTTTACACTCATCTCCTCCTAAACCTGAGTTACATTGGTTTTGATTGTAAACCTGAGACCAAACCATATATACTCGAAATTAAACCAATTAAAACCGGACCTAACATTCTTTTAACTATAAACCATTAAAAAAAAAAAGTATTATCTGATAAAATAAAAGAAAAAAAAATTGTTCGTTCTCCTTCACTAATCGCCAAACCTCCATAACTTATCTTAGTCATTGAAGCTTTAATGAAAATCGAATGGATCTTATATTCTCAGACAATTTTGGAGGTTCGGAGATTTGATTTCCCTTTGCTAAATCTTTTTCCCCAGGAATTTAAAAATTTCAGATCTCATGGTTGAATCCCATCGGAGTATTATCTTCTCCGCCGTCTCTAATTCAAAAATCAGATATGGATTGGTGTTTGACTTCACTGATCGATTCTCTCTTTTATTCTATTTTTCTTCCTCCTTTGAAATGAGATTTATTTGGTGGTGAAGATTATAGCGAGAAAACTAATGTTTGATTTCCAATTTTTTTTTTTTGATGAAGAAACAAAAAAATCAGACAAAAAAACCTTTTGAAAGCCTATTTATTATTTCTAATAAAAAAGTCTATCCCGTAGATCGTTTTCTCTCGTCTTTGTACAAGTTTCTTTTAGCCGATTTGGCTTTTGTTTTTTGTTAGTTTGTTTGTTTTCTTTCTCCTTTTGCAGTGAGTAAATCTCTTCCGATCAAGAGGAGACAAACGCCAAGTGTTTGATTGGAATTTCCCAATTCATCGGTTGCTCGATTCCTTTCATGGAAGGAATAAATCCTTCATACCCCCTATTGGTGGCCGTTATTGACCTTGGATGAAGGTTTCTTTTCAAATCGGCTTATTCTTTATCATCTCCACCAATCTTCCCAGCTTTCCAACTGAGTCAACTCGGTTCCCGTCCATGAGCACGATCAGAATATCAATAGTGTGTCAAAAAAAATTGTGAAGGCAATATAATATCGTCGGAAAAAGCGATATAATATAAAAAAAAAAAAATTAGTCGGTCAAATAGAGGTTTGGTTTGGTTTAATTGGGTTTAGGTTCTTAATTAAACGGTTAATTAAAGAGTAAACTAATAGAAACACAGGACTGAGTGTAATTAGATATTAAACTTTTAATTTGAGGAGATATAAGTGTAGAACTATTTGTTTAAGGGGACTTTTTTTCCGCGGATATCTAGATCGGGGTCAAAATTCATGCTCTATTTAGCTAGATATAATAGTTTTAAGGAGGAAATAGCTTGTTTCTCCCACGACTTTAATCAATAGTTTTGTATAATTTGGTTAAGTCCAACAACTTATCTCCTTTTCCTTTTTCTAAAATAGAATAGCTCTATTTTAGAATTTTACTTTTTTCCAAACTATATTCTTTTCCAAATGTAAAAGGTAAAACTTCTAAATTTTAGTATAAACTAGAAACAAATAACTCTAAATTTGGGATTAATGAAGCTGAGTTGAATAAATTCTTATTTTAAAATAGAATTTAGAAATGAAGATCGAGATGAGATGAAAATGACCTAAATAATGTTTTATGTCTTCAAGACTAAAACTGGATAAAAAATTTTGATTCACAAATCAATCATAAAATTATTTATATTTACTTATTATGTAATTAAAAAAAGTTCATTAAAATCATAAATAAATATTTATCAAAAGTCGTTGATATAGTTAATAATCAATGTATTTTTTTTTAATTAGTGTAAAACGTATTTTTTTAAAAAAATTTTAGTTAACGTTGGAATCAAAATAAATTTTTTTTTTTGGGTTAAACTATAAACTTTTTTCATAACTGAGTGTACCATAAAATATTTTAGTGAAAAAGCAGAGGAATGGGTTAGGTTTATTGGCAGTTGGAGAATTTGGCTGTTTTATACAACAGCCTGTCTTTGCTCTTTTAAAATTATGTTATTATTATTATTATTATTATTATTATTATTATTATTATTATTATTATTATTTTTAACTCTTATGACTTTATTAATAAGCTCTAAAGGAGTTCTCAGTTGAATAAGTTAATTATGTTATTATTATTATAAACAAATTTTACAAAGAAAAAAAATTAAGAAAAAGAGTAGTAACGAGTTTCTAGAAAATGTATATAAATTAAGGAAAAAAAAGAATAGTAACGATCGGCTCCTCTGATCGACATATCTTGTCGTTTTCTGTTCCGTATGTAGTTTTTTCTTTTTTGAATAAAGTGCTAATAATAATGACATATACAGGCTGGCTTCAAAAAAGTCTCTGAAGAATCCAACCTAAAAAAAAAAAACTTATTAATATTATTATTATTATTTTTTATTAATATTATTATACTGAACCTAAAACCACTTTAACGTCATCCTTATCTTCTTTTTTTTTTTCACTTACAAAATTGAAAAAAAAAACGAAACAAAAGAACACTCAATAAGTATGGGATACTTTACTTATACGTTTCTAATACGTAAATCACAATTTGACGTTTGTGTCACTGCTTTTATAATTGATAACGAAATGTTTCTTCTTCACACACAATAATAATAACTAAAACGAAACGATTTTGAATAAATGAATAAATTAATTAAAAAAAAAAACGCTCTCAAGTCTTCTTAAAGTACCACAACTGTACTCTTCAATCTTACACACAGTTAACTATTCAACTGACACGTGTCTGATTACAGCTGTATCCCAAATCCCCAACCGTTTTTTTGGAAAGATTCTCTTCTTTGATTTCAACGTCACTCTCTCTCTCAGACGCAATTCCCCACAATCGCACCGCCAATCGCTAACGTGAATTACATCTTCATTTACATAATTACGTACATACATAACTAATCCAATTTAGATACATTACGCAAAAAACTAAAATTAATTTTAATCAACGAGAGCAAATCCTGTTTACGACTTTTTTTAAAAAAATATTTGCTTCGGTTTAAATTTCAGTTTTCGGATTTTATCAAAATAAAATCAAACGGGATATAAAATAAATTAGTTTTGTGTCAGTTTTATTTTACTTATTTCAAATTTCATTCGGTTGCAGATTTTAAAACATAAATATTAAATAATCAAAGTCACCACAGTTACAAATAGAAAATTTAATTAGTTAATTAAGTTCTTGTTAACTAACGAGAAAAAAAACTAACCGGTAGAACCGGTAACCTTTATAACCATCACATCTCGTATAAATAGTCTCTCCTCTTCTTCACACACTTATCCTCTCAAACAAACAAAGAAACGCGTTTTAAACGATTCGATTATTATTATTAATTTTTTTTTTAAAAAACAAATCAAAGATCCGACGATGTCTGGTTCGACCCGGAAAGAAATGAATCGGATCAAAGGACCATGGAGTCCTGAAGAAGACGATCTGTTACAAACGCTTGTTGAAAAGCACGGACCAAGGAACTGGTCCCTCATTAGCAAATCGATCCCTGGACGTTCCGGTAAATCTTGCCGTCTCCGGTGGTGTAATCAGCTTTCTCCGGAGGTTGAGCACCGTGGCTTCACGGCGGAGGAAGACGATACCATCATACGCGCTCACGCTCGGTTCGGTAACAAGTGGGCTACGATCGCTAGGCTTCTCAATGGTCGCACCGATAACGCCATTAAGAATCATTGGAACTCTACGCTGAAGCGTAAATGTAGCGGTGGTGGCGGCGGAGAGGGAGGGCAGAGCGGAGGGTACGATGGTAGTTTAACAGATGAACAGCCGTTAAAACGGACGGCGAGTGGTGGCGGTGGAGTTGGAGTTGTGTTGACGGCGTTAAGCCCGACGGGATCTGACGTCAGCGAGCAGTCTAGTGGATCTGTTTTGCCGTCTTCTCACGTTTTTACACCGACGGCGAGAGCTGGTGGAGTTGTGATTGAGCCGTCGCCGTCAGAGGAGGAAGAGAAAGATCCGGTGACTTGTTTGAGTTTGTCTTTGCCTTGGGTCAAAGAGTCAACTCCGGTGAGAAGAGATACGGCGGAGTTGTTTCCGGTGAAGAGAGAAGAAGAAGAAGAGGAGAAGGAACGAGTGATTAATGGATTCGGTGGAGACTTTATGACAGTGTTGCAGGAGATGATTAAGACGGAGGTTAGGAGTTATATGACGGATTTGCACCTAGGGAACGGCGGTGGAACTGGCGGCGGCGGCGGCGGAGGAGGAGGAGCAAGTTCGTGTATGGTGCAAGGAAGTAATGGTCGTAATGTAGGGTTTAGAGAGTTTATTGGAATAGGAAAGATCGAGTAGTGAGAAGAGAGAAGAGCCAAATTTGTTCAATTCATTCGAAAATAAAAACTTAATAAATGGATTGATTTTTGCATCATTACATAACATAATCATATGTTCCGGAGATGTGTGGTAATGAGATTCTTTGTGTTGTTGTAATGATCATTGTGATCGATCAAATAGGCCAAATTGTATATATAATCATATAAACAGTTTACTATACATATGACACTATAGTGGTACCAGTAGTATAGAACTCTACTAGGTTACGAGTTTTGATATATATTTCTATAGTGCAGCAGGCTCCACAGTGCTTAAACTATTGTGGTGGGAGATGGACCTTTTTGAGTTTATGTTGCTTATTACATTAGCTATGTTCTGTTTCCAAGACCAGGATGATGGATTGTTTAAACCGCGTATCGAGTTAAGGCAAACTAGTAGCGTTCCGCCTTCATGTAACAGTACTGTCAACCACAAAGGAAGGAATCCGAGAACCGAAGGAAGAGTGGCTAAGAGTATCGAGGTTAAGGCAATAGCCACGTTTTGCTTGACTAGTGATGTTGTTTGGCCTGATTTTGCGATACAGAAAGGTATACCAGTGAGGTTGTCTTGAAGCAGTAAGACATCAGCTACTGCTATAGCTGAGGCACTTGCGTGTTGAGCGAGAACGATCCCTACAGTTGCAGCTGCTAAAGCTGGACCATCGTTAATGCCTTCTCCCACCATGATTAGACCTCCACCTAAAACCAAAGACAGTCACTTGAAGTTCAGTTTTAGCTTTCTACTAGCATTATCTATTAGTAAGAAGATAAAATCACCTGAATCTGTTGAGATGTTTGTGACATGATTCAGTTTGTCTTCTGGTTTTAGGTTGCAGTAGACTTCATCAATACCTACAGCATCTGCAACCCTCCGAGCACTTGGCTCATGGTCTCCAGTTAACATCATTATCCTCAGTCTGCCCCAGCTTTTAAGCTCCGTTATAACTTGTGATACCTCTCGACGAGGCTGATCCTCGAGGTGAATCAATGTTACCTTTTGATCAAGTGAAAGAACAGCATGAACGAAGTCATTCCCGTATAAAGAAGAATCTACAGCATTCTTGATCTTTCTTGACTCATCTTGCGATTCGAAGAGTGAAGTGATGAATTCTACTGAGCCAAGAGAAGCTTTCCGCAGTTTACTATCTTCGGTTACTGACTATATCAGAACAAAAGAAGTTGTAGACTTGTAGTGAGAGACAACATTGGATATAGACGTTACATAATCTAGAAGATAATTTTCTTGCACCTCAATACAGTTAACTGTAGCAGTAAGGCCTCTACCGGGAAAATACTCAAAGCTTTCAACAGAAACACTAGGGAGGTCCTTCCCAACACTGTGGTCTACCATGGCTCTGCAAAAATATGGAACATGTCATTAACAACAGAGAGCTTTATTAAAGTCTTGTATGTTACTACTAGAATTTGGGAAAACAGATGTTTAACAAGCAATACCTTCCAATAGGATGTGTGGTACCTTTCTCCATAGCAGCTGCTACAGCTAATGCTTCCTTTTCACAATTTGGCATACAACAAGGATTTACACTTGCATTATATCCTGCTTCATGCCCATAAATGGGTTCAATTGCTTTGCATGTAAGGCCTCCTGTTGTTAAGGTCCCGGTTTTGTCAAAACCGATTCAATCGTATGACAAGAAGCTAAAGCATCAAGAACCTGCCCACCTTTCAGCAATATTCCCTATAAAAAGTACACAGCTTATGGGTGTTAAAACATTTGCAGAGCCAAAAAAGATGTGACTAGATAGAGTACTTGTAAGATAAATTACCTTTCTTGCACAAGAACTAATAGTTGTAGCATAAGCCAATGGAGCAACCGCCAATGCACACGGTGATGCCGCCACCATAAATCCCAATGCTCTATAAACAGATCCTCTACTTACTATATCATCAGAAGAAAAAAAACACAAATCAAAGTAAATAGTCACAAACCATATCAAGAAAAGTAGGAAAATGATCACTTAAATCAAAATTTTCCAAAGGATCATTCTACCTGTGGTGCCAAGAAATGGCCATTTGAACAAAATTGGACCAATGAAGGCAATAACAACTGATAAAACAACCACCACCTTGCTGTAAATCTCACCAAACTCATCAAGCCATCTCTGAAGTTTTGGTTTATTAGAGTGTGCTTCCTCAGTCAACTGTAGAATCTTATTAAGTGTCGACTCATTCCATGTCTTCGTAACCTGATTATAACTCCATTGAAGAAAGATAACCCTGAGATTTCTTAGTAAACGCAAGAGAAAGTACTGTACTACGCTATATCACCTTCACAATGATTCTGCCATTCAAAGTTCTTGCACCACCAGGGACTTTATCTCCAGCTTTTGCTTCCAATGGTTTCACTTCCCCAGTCAAATGCTCAATTGTTATAGTTGTATTGCCTAGATATACTTGGCAATCCACAGGCACAACCTAAAAATTCAAAGCAAGCTAAAATGTATTAACTATTAAGATATTTGCAAGAAACTGAAAGCAAAAAGAGATAAGAGTTTCGTTTCACACAGACCTCACCAGTTCCTACCAAAATATAGGATCCAACTTGTACATTGTGCACATTAACGCTTTTATACGAAAAATCGAAGAAGTTTGGTACATTGCCATCTTTCACATCGATCACCAATGCAGAATCTGGATTACTCTCCTTCAACTCTTTAACATCCACCACGGACCGACTCGTGAGGAACTCTTCAGCTACATAAACAATCTAACATTACAGACTCTCAAACTTCACCAAAAACATACCAAGAAGAGTTACAAGTTTGTAATCGTACTGATGTGAGCAAGATTAAACATGACTAGAAGCAATCCTCCTTCTAAAGCATTGCCCGTAAAGACAGATGCAAAAGCAGCTAGTGCCATTAAAACATGAATGTTCACTCTTCCACCAGCTATATCCATAAGTGCGTCAAGAGATGCTGAAATCTAAAAGTAACGATTCT
This sequence comes from Camelina sativa, assembly GCF_000633955.1. NCBI lineage: Eukaryota > Viridiplantae > Streptophyta > Magnoliopsida > Brassicales > Brassicaceae > Camelina > Camelina sativa. Next base: position 23,064,595 of record NC_025700.1, on the reverse strand, counting down.
GTTTAAGCGTTCTGTTTTGGCTAAGAGTAAAAAAAAAAAAAAATAGAGTTTAGAGAAATCTTACTCCAACAAGAGGGAAAGCAAAAATGATGAAGGAGTTTTGAATTGGTGTAACGTAAGGTTTAGGGATGAAGTGAGGTGAAGCGGCGGCGGCGAGGAAGAGTACGGCGGAGGAGGTGCAAAGATGGAGATGTTCTCTGAGGAAATTGGCTAAACGAACCCATCCAATTGCTTTAGCGAACTTGTTCAGTAGCTTCTGAGGTTGATTAGGTACCGTGAGTTCTACGGAACAGCAATGTCGGTGATGGTGATCGTGCTCATCGTGGTGATGCTGATGGTGTTGGTGATTGTGATTATGGTGTTTGCACGTATTCGTAGCTCTGGTGAGAAGACGAAGTGATCTTCGAGTATTGGAGATATTGGTGTGGATTAGGAGATCTCTAGGGATGAGGAGAGTGGTGGAGTTGAGTCGAGTGAGACGGAGAGTGGAGTTTCTACGAGAAGGGAGTTTAGTGAGAGATGAAGAATGTAGAAAAGCGGAGGATTCCATAGTCGAGGATTCAAGCTTTTTGAAATGTCTTAGTATGAATTAAATAATCTGATCTCGAAAGGTGAAAGATGAAGAAGAAGGAGGAGGAGAGTGTTGGAGTTATATGGAAAGATGTTGTAATATGGCCTCATTATGATCTTATGACGTGGCCTCTTTGCTCTGTTTTTTTTTGTTATTAATAAAAAATTGGGATTGCGATTACATCATAATAAATTTGGTCCATTGTAGATTGTTGTTCACCCCAAAAAAAAAAATGATGTACTCTGCTAACTGTTTACACAACTCGCAACATCTATGGCTCTATGCAATGTCTTTTTAGTATGTGTATTTGATGCTTAACTATGTGTTATATAAGCAGCCTTCATTAAAAAATAAGAATATCCAAGAATTTTATTCATATAATCAGAATAATAAATGAATTACAATATATTACATTGTACATTATTTATCAAATGAATTTCAATAATTAACAAAAGAATATTCCTACATATAACAAGGTGAGGCTCCACCAATTCTTGATTTTCCCCAGTTCTAAGCATTATAAGAAAAATCCTAATAAATAATCTTTTTATATATATATATATATATATATAACAACCACTCAATCTCTGAAGCTAGACAAAAGCAGCCACCTGATTAACTGGTCCGGTCCGAAATTAGTGGCCGGGTCCGCTCGTGCTGGGACCGGAGTGTTTACCATACCCAAGCGTCTCACTCCGGTCGACAAAATGATGACCCTCACCACCAGAGCTAGGACCCGAGCCCTTGATCGCCCCAAGTGACAAACCATCAAAGAACTTAGCCACGAGCTTCTCTTCAGCCTTCGTTAAACCCAAAGGACGAGCCTCAACCACAAGAACCGAACTGACCAACATGAAAAACAGGATCGAACCCAATACAACTTTGTTCATCATCATTTTCTTTGTGTGCTTTTTTTTTGAGTAATTAAAACAAAAAGATGTTATTTATTTTTCCTTTGTGTTCACTAATTTATGAGATGAGTAAATTTGTTGTGAGTAGTTTTGTGGACTTGGAGTTGGATTTATATAGTAACGTGGAGAGCCTTGAAGAAGAAGAAAAGTTTGACGTTTTCAGTTTTTGACTTCGTAAGTTTAAAATTCAACAGGACGCGAGAATTGAATTTAGGCTCCTTCCTCCTGGGAAACTGCAGAGGTTGCTTCTTGTTCTTGGTCTTCCTATTTATATATATATATATATATATATAAATATCTGTATACATAATTTGCCAACATAAAAAGCCATCAACAAGGAATGGAGATTAGTTATATTTTCTTCTCTGTTTGAAGATAAAAAATATGATTTTAATTTTGTCTCTGATTGTTAGATAAAGTGCTCTAAACTTGAATTCACAATTATTTAATTTGTTCTTAACCAGTACTACCAATCAGTGACAACCGCTCAATTAATCGTCCCATTGTTTAAATTAAAATCATTTAAATTTCAATATTCACTATTTCTAATAAACTAAAAGTCAACGTATATTTTAGTTGAAAATTAAATATGTTAGGTGCATCAAAACTTGATCGATGTTTCAAAAGTTCAGACACCAATCTAGCTTTCTACATTTCTTGTTTCTCACATTGTTGTTATTTTCCATTCAAAGTAGCCTTCTTTGAAAGGTCATGATCAGAAAGTATTGGATTGTTGATTTTTCAACCTTTGAGTGTTTTTTCTTCTTCTTAAAACCACCTTACAAAACTGTTTGGTGGAAATTACTGTCTGACGATGAATATGTGAATGGAGGATATTTCTTTTACTGCATTATAAATTTATGTTTATATTTTCACCTTCTTTGGTTACGGAAAAAACTTTCTTTGATATTTTTCTTCTTTTCTTACATCTTATTTTGACAAAAATTCTATTACTATTGGAGTTAGCTAGGGTTTTTGACTTGAGCTGTAAGTTGTGACTTGGCTACTCAAGTACTTTTTTTCTTCTTTTTTTTTTTTTATGACAATTTTTAAAAGGTTAATAGAATCATGAGTGGTAATTAATTAACTAGTTTTTGTTAAATCAAAAACAAAAAAAAAAGCAGATTTAAAACTGCAGCCATTCAAGGCCGTACGTAATGTTAGAGTTCATAGACTTTTGCTTCTTACTTCAAATTACCACTAGAAAAGCCAAGTTTCTACTATTTCCTAGGTCTACTAAAGTCAATTGAATATTGAGAAAACTTGTAGTCTACCAGTTCGATGAAGCTTCCAAGGTCTTTTACGTGATGGTTTCGAAGAGAGGCGGTGATTTGGATGGGTCTTTCCACAGAATTATGATTGGTTGGTTGTGTAACAATGGTCGGATTGATCTGGCACTTCAGGTGTTAGATCAAATGCGTGTGAGAGAGGTGTTCATGTGGATAACTTAACTTGGCGGGTCGATAATTTAAAGTCTGTTGGTTAAACGAACAGTTGCAGAGGCATATAAGATTGTGGAAGGGATTGAGAATCCGGATGTTAGTATCTATCATGCATTGTTTGAAGGGAATGTGAAGATTAAACGGGCCGGTGCGAGCCGATAATGCATACGTATCCAGCATTTTCCATGGCTATTTTTCTCCTAATGTGAACACTTGATGTTGAGATGATGAGTCTTGTTGATGGTCATAACGTCTTTCCGACATGGACAAGACTTTGTATTGATCACTAACTGGATCATACCCGAAAAAACGTTTTACGACCCTTGACCCTTCCCCTTCCTCTTGTTTTGACTCTTGGTAAAGATATGAAACTACCAGTGCTGGGGTTAGTGATATGCTCTCGACCATATCCAATGCTTATCAAACCATTAGCATGATTATATCTCGATCACTAGGTCCGGAGGGAGTCGATCTAACTTGTTTCCTCTTGAAGATTGTTCAAGGTTTTGGTCTTTTTGCTGCGTATTATCATGATCGATCATCGATCGCTCTTCTTTCGAAACCCTAAAAAGCAGATGTTCCCTATTTATACATACGAATATCGATAGAGATTCTTCTAATCACAATATACGGTTATATTTGTAGGAGATATTTTAGGTAAGTGATAACTCCATAATTAACATTATCTATTATTACTCCTAATAGATCTTACGTAACCGGGTCGGGTCTTCGCAGATATGCATCTTTTTGCATGATTGGGTAAACCAATAGTGTAAAAACGTTAACTGAAACAACTAACTAAATAACCTTACACAGTTGTTACATATTTATAATACATAAACTGATCAAGTTAACGATTGATATAAAGTATTGTTCATGACGGTAAAACTTAAACGCCAGATGGGAGAAGAACCAAAATAGACCAATCTGGTTGTGTCACTGCAAGTTTGCGTTTTCCGTTAGGGTCTGCAATCTCTTAATCCGCTTCTAAGAATTTCTTCATCCAGTTTGTGTCCTGTATATATTATTCAGTTACTTGAATCAGCAAACAGAGAGAAAAAAGAGTGTTGGGAGCAATGATGCAAAAAGGAGGTATGACCTATAAATACTATTTTGTTCGTCCGGCTCTCTTCCTCGCTCCATTTTCGCGCTGGCACAATCTCATATATCTCTCTAACAGCCTACGTACCGCATATTCAATAACAAACAGGAATGTGAATTACATACTGAGGATCACAAGACCTTAATTCATGACTACATTACCTGCAATATATGCAGCTGATCTGAGTTTTGAATGCTCAACACAGCCTTGCAACGGTATATATCCATCTCCAACTTTTTATCCCACAGAATTTCCTCCAGCCATAAACGAACCTGTCAAACCGAGAACAAGTTGACGTGTCACGAAGAACACTGTTTTCTTAACTAGTTGTCCAAGAATGTTTGATAAATTTTGCTACCTTATCGAGGTTTATAGGTAGCGGTTCGCTGATGCATAGAGTCCTTACTCCACTATCGTGAAGATCTGTCGTCGTTAATGATTTATTTGCTTCCAGCAGTGATTCCAGACGACTAATATGCTAATTTCAACAGCGAACAGGGGGAAACAGGTTCAGTTTTTACAGACAAAACAAAAGCATAAGTAGTACTCGAACAAAGAAGAGAAAACAGGTTTCAGAGACTTAACAGTTGAATCATATGCCTGGCAGTTTAATACATTGGACAAATCAACTTGGCACCTAACAGATCGGATGACATTGGCGAGCGAGTTGATGGAATGAATCTCCTTTTCTAATTCATCAGATTCCTCTTGAGAAATCAAGTCCACCTTGTTCATTATTATTGTGTCCTACAATACAAAACCAAAACAATCTCGTCAATAATGAGGTGAGATGGAAGATGCGGGAGGCGATAAGTTATGGTTGCGTCACACACACAATATCATTACCGCAAATGCTACTTGATTAAAAGCCTCGGGAAACGAGGATGTGTCACGGCGCTCATTGAGCTGAAAACGAAGATTTTTTGCATCCACAACCTGTTCAAGCAGCTAAGTCAGAACGGCATTAGAACAAAAATTCCTAAGCACTAAATTACTGGAACCAGGGAGAGAGTATGCAACTTGAGACATATACGCTATAAAGAAGTAACCAGAAAAAGAAAGAATCAACTAGCTATAAATGACGAAGAGACCTAAAACTAGTGTGGATAACACAAATTCGATAAATTTTAATCCCTCTGCTGTGTACAAGATGATACTAGAACTATAAAAGCAATGTGAAGATCAACAAAGGAGAAGTGAAACAGATTTAAAGAGTTCACTACTCACAGTAACAATGCAGTCAAGCTTGACTTCTGATTCTAACTGTTCATCCAACCAAAGGATAGAAGCCAGTGGAGCCGGATTTGCTAAACCTGTAGTCTCCAGCAATATATGATCAAGTCTGCATTTGAGAAACCAAAACCAAAATCAAATATGCATTCTTTTCTCCAAAATGCAGGCAGTAGTTAGCAACAACAACTCAGGAAAACAGTTCAGAGTTCGTTACAGTATAGAGAAATAAAAAAAAAACACCTGTCTTTTCTCTGAACAAGCTGCTCGAGAGCTTGAACAAGGCTATGCTTAACAGTACAGCAAACACATCCATTAGCAAGCTCAACCCATTCCTCAACAATGGCACCTTCATCTCCATCGTTAATCATAGCCCTCTCAACACCAATCTCTTCCCCAAACTCATTCAATATCACAGCGATTCTCTTCCCATGTTTCCCATTCAGTATATAATTCACAAGCTGGGGGCCAAAAACAAATCAATCAACAATCAAAAACCAAAACCCAACACTTAAATTAGTGAAAGGAAGAAACTTTATCATTGCTTACGGTGGATTTTCCCGCGCCGAGATAGCCAGTGATGACGCTGACACCAACTGAAACAGCGTCGCTTGACGAGAGATTCTTTCCGACAGAAACATCCGGTTGGATTTGAATAGCCATCGGTGGCTCCTCATCATCTTCCATTTTGTAACTCTCTCTCTCTCTCTCTCTCTCTCTCTCTCTCTCTCTCAGCTTCCTTCCTTGAACATCGCCGGTTTATGCAGAGACGCCGTCAGAGAGAAGAAGAGAGACTCATCAGAGCTTCCTCGTGTATGGGCCGAGCCCACATCAACTCGGTTTGGTTCGGTTTAATTTGATCCGGTTCGGTTAAAATACTAAACCCCTAATTTGAACTAATGTGATAGGCCATTGGGGGTCTTGGATTGTCTTCGTGTCTGCTGCATATGAGTTCTATTCCACCGGATTCTAATTTTCTCGTTGCAGCATCTCATTTGTTTTCTTCTTTTCTTTCATCTTATTTTGTAAAAATTTCTATTTACTATTGGAGTTACCTAGGGTTTTGACTTGAGATGTAAGTTGTGACTTGGCTACTTAAGTATTTTTTTTTTCTTCTTTTTCGACAGTTTTTGAAAAATTAATAGAATCATGAATGACGAATTAACTAGTTTGCAAAATCAAAAACCAAAAACAGATTAAAAACTGCAGCCATTCAAGGTCGTAATGTTTGAGTTCATAGACTTTGCTTCTTACTTCAAATTAGCACTACAAAAGCCAAGTTCGGTGTTCCTATTTCCTATAATTTTGAGCAGTAAGAAATTCATTAAACAGTAACCAATTTTTTGTATTAAGTGTTACTCTCTATATGAATGTAGATCGATTTTGAAAGATTTTAGTTCTGTAAACTCTCTTACACGATCATTGATGATTATGATGAAAATAAAACAATTATTTGTAAAATAGATCTTAAAAAAAATGAGAATAATTATTAGTATAAAAGATAAACTTGTAGATAGTTTTTAGTTTTGACAAAAAAAAAAGAGTTTTAAGATATAATGGCTTTTAAATTAGTTTGTTTTAGGGACATGTTTTTGAAACTTCAAAAAAAAAAAACAAAGAAGAAAAATTAAAAAGTGGTTGTCAAAGCTTTAGAAAATAATAATTAGAAAAAAAACTAATTGACAATGAAAAAGTTGTAAAGTTTTTAAATGCTCCTACAGCCTTGAAAATGAAAACCATCCCCAGTCAGCCCCTTAATGTTGAAAATTGCCAATTCGCAAGCCCATCACCTCACTGGCTCATTTTGTTCAGGAGATTCAAATCATTTCTCTAAAACACTAAAATATATGCATTTGATGGAAGTACTTACATGTTTTTATGTAGATTTCCTAGTATCTGATACTTTTAATTTTTCATGTTTTATAAAACTTTTTTTTGTCAACAACTATAAAAGATTACCTCAAATCAACTAATGGCAAGATATATAATGTATTGTTTATAAAAAAAATAATTTAAAACAAAAACTATATTTTATAAATCTACGAATAAAATTTAACACCTATACCAATAGAAGTGCGATTAACCTACAGAATGAACCATTCCACCCAATATTTTCAAAATTTGGATCGTTTTAATCAATTGTGGACTATTTGTTGCCTTGCCGCATAGTGAATCAGTAAATCTATGTTTTGGCTAATTACTTTTACATTCACAGAATCTACTAAGTTAGCAGATGAACTTTTTTGATTTGGTACATTGTACATGCCACCTAAACATTTGATTCTTTATTTATTTTGGTCTTTAGAAATCTTATCGTTGTATATATTTCCCATATACTGAATTTCAATTCTATATTTTCATACGTCCTTAATCCTTTTATTTATTATAGAAAGAGGACTTTATTAAGAAAAAAGCAAATACTAAACAGATGTTAAAATCTCATGAACTTTTGTTTGACACATATCAAAGTATGATAATCGTAACGGTCAAGTGTTACACTGATAAAAAAGTATACAGTTAATACAGAGATAAGATTTGTAACTGGCCCGATGACCAATAGATGAACATATAAGGTAAAATAAAAAAGAAAGATCACTTAGAATCTATTTGCCAAGACTTGATTGGATTAGCCATTACTATTGATAGATTTCTTACCACAAACCTCATTTTATGTCCTTACATTAAGCTAAACCTATTGTCAAACAACCACTGTAATATATATACCACTAATACTATGACTCACAGTTTCATCTAGTAATTCAAGTCACAAAAAAAATCTAAACTAAAAAAAAAAAAAAAAAAAAAAAAAAAAA
>NC_025700.1:23050561-23056010 GCF_000633955.1 Camelina sativa | reverse complement strand
AAAAAAAAAAAAAAAAAAAAACAATGGGAAGTTGTGAGCTTCAAGAAACACATGTCCTAATGGTTACACTAGCCTTTCAAGGCCACATCAATCCGATGCTCAAACTCGCCAAACAGCTCTCATCTTTATCAAAGAACCTACACATCACTCTCGCCACAATTGAGCCAGCCCGTGACCGCCTCTCAGCCGCCGCCGCGGCAGACAAATCGTCGGTGGACCTTGTGTTCTTCTCCGATGGTCTGCCTAAAGACGATCCAAGAGCCCCCGCCGCTCTCCTGAAGTCACTGAATGAAGTCGGGCCCAAGAACTTGTCCAAAATCATTGAAGAAAAGAGATACTCTTGTATCATCTCTGTGCCGTTTACTCCATGGGTTCCAGCAGTTGCAGCTGCTCATGACATCCCTTGTGCAATCCTATGGATCCAAGCTTGTGCTGTTTTCTCGGTTTATTACCGTTACTACATGAAGACGGATTCTTTCCCCGATCTTGAAGATCTGAATCAAACAGTGGAGCTACCAGCTTTACCATCGCTGCAAGTTCGAGATCTTCCAACGTTTATGTTACCTTCTGATGGTGCTCACTTCAATCAGCTAATGGCGGATTTTGCAGATTGCTTGAGGTATGTGAAATGGGTTTTGGTTAATTCGTTCTATGAACTCGAATCAGAGATAATCGAATCGATGTCCGATTTGAAACCCGTAATCCCGATTGGTCCTCTTGTTTCTCCATTCCTGTTGGGAGCCGATGAGGACGAAACCCTAGATGGTAAAAACCTAGATTTGTGGAAATTTGATGATTGTTGTATGGAGTGGCTTGACAAGCAAGCTAGGGCTTCGGTTGTGTACATATCTTTTGGAAGTATGCTCGAATCATCGGAGGATCAGGTCGAGACCATAGCCAAGGCCCTGAAGAACAGAGGAGTTCGATTTCTCTGGGTGATAAGACCAAAGGAGAAAGCCCAAAACGTCCACGTTTTGCAGGAGATGGTGAAAGAAGGACAAGGCGTCGTTACTGATTGGTGTCAACAAGAGAGGATATTGAGCCACGATGCAATCTTTTGCTTCGTCACGCACTGTGGATGGAACTCAACGATCGAGACGGTGGTGGCTGGTGTTCCGGTGGTGGCGTACCCAAACTGGACTGATCAGCCCATTGACGCGCGGTTGCTGGTTGATGTGTTTGGAATCGGAGTAAGGATGAGGGATGACGCTGTCGATGGTGAGCTCAAGGTCGAGGAGGTAGAAAGATGCATTGAGGCCGTGACAGAGGGACCTGATGCCGCGGATATGAGGAGGAGAGTGGCGGAGTTGAAGGATGTCGCGAGATCAGCATTAGCACCTGGCGGATCTTCGGTTCGGAATTTGGAGTCGTTCATCAGTGATATCACAACCACCTGACTCTAGTTGCTTTGAATTGTTTTTCAATTTGTAACTTTGCATCTGTTTTCTTTTTGATAACTAGGACCGAGACCCGAACGATTTCGCGCGAGAAATATGTGGAAAATCTTTTTAAAAAATCAAATACCAAATTATATGTTTATCAATAATTTTAAAGTGATGAAATAGTTTGAAAGTATATGCTACAAATAAATAAAATAGGATAACAACAGGGCTAATAGTTTATCCAAGAGAAAATAGATAGAGCTACAACTGCATAAATATTTAACTTATACAGTATAATGGTTAGTAAAAAACACAACCATCAAAATAAAAAATTATGATAAAATTTATTATATTGAAAAATACTATGGCGAAAACTCTAATGTAAGTCAAAAAGTAACAACTATGTTTTTTAATGATTATAGTCATAAGATATTTTATGGAAAATTATGATAAAAACATACAATTCTCAAAAGCATTTATTGAGATTTATATTATTAGTAAAAAAATATTATGATTAAAAACGTGATCTTAAATTATAATAAGTGGATACAACTTCCTATTAAAATAATTATAAATATAATATATATCTAATCTTAAGTTAAAATGTATATGATTGTTCGATTAATTACCGGGAGACAGAATATGTTGGGGTCGAATCCACAAGACCAATGATACACTAATGATTTACGAAACTTGTAAATAGCTAATAACGGAAGAATGTTTGTTTGTTTCCAGGATTGTAAACAAAAATGCAAAAAAATAAAATAGTTTTAACTTATGAAACATTGGGTTATAGGATATTTCATAGATTAATGAATAATCAAAAAAAATAAAATATGAAATCAATAATTAAGAACCATTCTAGAACATGAAGACTAACCCTCTTTCAAGGCATTGCAAACTAAATTTGACTATTAATTTGCTAAACTTTCATTTGCAATCTCCTCACCAAATTCGCATTACAACCAATTTCATTAAGTTCACAATGTGTCCTAAGATAAACTTTTGTATGCTAGAAATACGTTGCTCAATTCATATTAGTTCAGACATTCTATCGAACACTTTTGTTGCATAAAAAAACCTATAATCTAGAGTAAGGTGATCAATCATATTCTAGCATTAAGATCATATGACTCAAAGAACATAATGATTAAGAATTCCAAACAATAATCAAAACATCAATTTATTGAATCTCTTAATTAGAACTCTAAACCCCAATAAAAAGACTATTCACAAATATTGAACTGAACAACACACAAAGATGAAGAAGACATAATATATTAATTAAATAAATAAGAAGAAGATTTAGAAATCTTCTCCAAATTGTCAAAGAGGATGAATCTCTATAATCCCAAAAGATGTCTCACAAAAAGGGTTAGGACATTCTCACTTTTAAGAGGGAACCTCAAACCTACAGAATCCGTGAGAGTCAGGTTTCAGATCATTTTCACAATTCCAGTTGTGTGTGTTATCTCTTGGTTTAGACAGTATCATTACAGTATGCAATTTCCACCTTTCAAGATATGTTGCTAAGAGTAATGTTGATAGTCCAACAACTTCTACAAGAAAATAGACATGCATCCAAAAGAGATATCTACTATATGCACCTTTCAGCATTCAAAGGTATTTATTAGTTATGGATGTATCTGGTGACCTCTTCTTGATAACTTCATGCAACTTCACATTTAGTATGCTTAACTAATGAGTTTGCATCACTTTTGTTGTCTTCTTGGCCTTAATGTTTTTGTCTGCTTCTTATAGCACAATCAGTTGTGGACCGTGAAATTGGTGATATATGCATCCTTTTTCAGTGTAGTCGGTACAACTTGAATGTGGTTCGTACTTGAATACCTTCACTTTCAGTTTTTTCCTTATAAATAATTATAATCCCCCCTTTTTGAGTCTGTGATTCGTGTGATGTTATTAGTGTTAGCCTAATTAAAGACATGCAATTTAGTGTGGGATTTTCATAGCAAACTGTTCTAAGACATGCAAAATTGTGGTATTTTGGGCTGTTTTTTTGTTTCAAATTCCGTTTTCTAGGGTCAGAGACATAAATAAATTACGTTAGAAAAATATAATTATTAGGGAAAAACTGAAGAGTTAGTTATTTTAAAAAACTATGTTATTTTCCTAAGTTTTATTTAAATTATATTATTTGTTTTTAGTACAGTATATTTAAATTTCTGTTTTATTTGAAGTTTACTTGATTAATTGTTCTGTAATTATAGTTTCATCCTAATTGCAAAACCACTTTCAAATGCAGAGCCTTCCAATTACCATTGATGTGAGTACACACAATGAGAAGTTGTTGAATGATGAATTCTACATCGGCCTTGAACAACGAAGGACAACTGGCTCTAGGTTTACTAATCTCTTTCATATTGTCTCTTTCTCGTTTTATAACTAATGCAGTGGTTTTTGTTTTCAATAACTGACAAGTCTGTTTGCTTCTGTGATTTCAGGAATTTGCAGAGTCTCCACAACTTTGAGGGTATGACATTGTTTCTTTCTCGATTATATACAGATGGATGAATTGGCATTCATCCACTAATTGGATGATACAATACTACATAATCGTATGCCATTACTTGAACTCCAAATTGAGAAAGAGATGAGAATGCAGAGAAATCCACCCTCACCTAAACTGTTTCCCCAAGGTTTTATTATATGATTTCTCCAACTCTAAATTCATTAACAAATAGATGTATCTTTATTCTACAGGCAAGTCATTAATGTATAAACCACGTCGGTGTTTTCCGGCATATTATAGTGGTCAGTGGATGTTGAGAGGTCAGTCTATCCCCAAACATAGCGGTTGCCACCTTGAACTGGGTTAACAAAGTTTTTTTTTTTTTAATACTAACCAATCATAAATTACAATTTAGAAAAAGGCCAAAATAGCCATATGACTTACAGTACAGCAAAATATAACTCTCAAATATAGTGCATTATTATTTGAAACAAGAAATAAAGAAAATCGAATAGATGTAAAATGAAAAAAAAAATCCAAACAAAAAAAATATAACCATACACTTTCATTAATTTTTCTGAAACAAAACAATCTATAATATTACATATTTAAAATACAATGTGTAAGTATTTTATCTTCCAAAATATAAAACCAACTACAATTAATACAAAATGTAAAATAAATAACCATAATTTCATATATAATACTACTAATATTAATATTACCCACTCAACGCTGGAGACTTTACCTAGTTTATTATAATAAAATCTTTATTAAGAAAAGAAAAAAAGCAAATACTAAACAGATGTTCAAATCTCATGAACTTTTTTTGGGCACATATATCAAAAGTATGATTATCGTAACTGTAAAGTGTCACACTAATAAAAAAGTATTTATAGTTAATACCGAGATAAGATTTGTAACTATGACCAATAACATAATAGGTAAAATAAAAAAGCAAGATAATTTAGAATCTATTTGCCAACATTTGATAGAGTTTCTTACCACATACTCATTCTATGTCTCCATTAAGCTATACCTATCGACCACTGTAATATATATATATACCACTAATACTATGACTCACATTTTCATAGTAACTCCAGCCTAAAAAAATCTAAACTGTGTCCTAAAAAAAAAAAACAATAATGGGAAGTTGTGCGGGTCAAGAAACACATGTCCTAATGGTTACACTAGCCTTCCAAGGTCACATTAATCCTGTGCTCAAACTCGCCAAACAGCTCTCATCATTATCAAAGAACCTGCACTTCACTCTCGCCACTATTGAGCCAGCCCGTGACCGCCTCTCAGCCACCGCCGCGGCAGAAAAATCGTCGGTGGACCTTGTGTTCTTCTCCGATGGTCTGCCTAAAGACGATCCAAGAGCCACCGCCACGCTCCTGAAGTCACTCAATGAAGTCGGAGCCAAGAACTTGTCTAAAATCATTGGAGAAAAGAGATACTCTTGTATCATCTCTGGGCCTTTTACTCCATGGGTTCCAGCTGTTGCGGCTGCTCATGACATCCCTTGTGCGATCCTATGGATCCAAGCTTGTGGAGCTTACTCGGTTTATTACCGTTACTACATGAAGAC
>NC_025700.1:23024477-23049754 GCF_000633955.1 Camelina sativa | reverse complement strand
CTGATCAGTTCATTGACGCGCGGTTGCTGGTTGATGTGTTTGGAATCGGAGTAAGGATGAGGNTGGAGTTACCAGCTTTACCATCGCTGCAAGTTCGAGATCTTCCAACGTGTATCTTACCTTCTGATGGTGCTCACTTCAATCAGCTAATGGCGGAATTCGCTGATTGCTTGAGGTATGTGAAATGGGTTTTGGTTAATTCCTTCTATGAACTCGAATCAGAGATAATCGAATCGATGTCGGATTTGAAACCTGTAATCCCAATTGGTCCTCTTGTTTCTCCATTTCTGTTGGGAGCTGATGAGGACGAAACCCTAGATGGCAAAAACCTAGATTTGTGGAAATCTGATGGTTGTTGTATGGAGTGGCTTGACAAGCAAGCTAGGTCGTCGGTTGTGTACATATCTTTCGGAAGCGTACTCGAATCATCGGAGAATCAGGTCGAGACCATAGCCAAGGCCCTGAAGAACAGAGAAGTTCGATTTCTCTGGGTGATAAGACCAAAGGAGAAAGCCCAAAACGTCCACGTTTTGCAGGAGATGGTGAAAGAAGGACAAGGCGTCGTTACTGATTGGTGTCAACAAGAGAGGATATTGAGCCACGATGCAATCTTTTGCTTCGTCACGCACTGTGGATGGAACTCAACGATCGAGACGGTGGTGGCTGGTGTTCCGGTGGTGGCGTACCCAAACTGGACTGATCAGCCCATTGACGCGCGGTTGCTGGTTGATGTGTTTGGAATCGGAGTAAGGATGAGGAATGACACTGTCGATGGTGAGCTCAAGGTCGAGGAGGTAGAAAGATGCATTGAGGCCGTGACAGAGGGACCTGATGCCGCGGATATGAGGAGGAGAGTGGCGGAGTTGAAGGATGTCGCGAGATCAGCATTAGCACCTGGCGGATCTTCGGTTCGGAATTTGGAGTCGTTCATTAGTGATATCACATCCACCTGAGTCGCTTTGTGACGGGGTCATCAAATTTGGATATCCAAAAGAGACTCTAAAAAAATTATGGATTCATGCCCAAGTTGTCTACATACAAATAACCAGTCTCTATCTATGATGATTGATAAAATCTCTCAAAATTATTTCTAGTTTGATTTCTGTAATTAATTTGATTTATTATTATTTGTAAATTGAGCCTATATAAACTCATATTTACCTTCATTCTAAAGAGATAGATTTTTGGAACACAAAAAGAGAGTTTTCTCACTTTTGTAGAAAGCAAGTGGAATCGTTCATTAGTGATATCACAAGCACCTGACTATCTGCTTTGAATCAATTAGTACCAGGGATAACCGGATTTAAGGTAGAGAGGTAGATAGTACTAGCTATAGGCAACATAAACGTTCGTTAGAAATTCTAAAGGATAACTAAGGTTATTATTCTCACATAATCATGTTTCATTTTAACTCAATCATTCTCAAAAACTAAATATCAAACATTGCGGTATAATCTTGAATCTCTCGAAAATAGTTATCTCAAGAAAACATCACAACATTACAAACACTAAGAATTCCGTAATTCCTTAGCTTTAATCTCCCAATATATATAACAAATCTTCTACAATTATAAATTAAAAAAAAAAAATCTAATAAAGTTCAATGTTTTTGAACTGAAGATATGAAAACATAAAAACCACAGTTTATAATGGTGAGAGATAAGAGTTTATCCTATACATACAATTTTTTGAGATAAAGTCTCCTAAAATCGTTTTCATAAGTTTGTTTTTTCTAAAGTATTGTAATTTTTTGAATAACAGTTTCGATTTGGAGTGAGATTTACAAATTTTTAATTGAATAACAAGAGATCGTAAATGATTTTGAATGATTTTACATAAATATCAAGTTCAATAAAAAAAGATTTTGGAAGATTTTTTAAAATCATTAGTTGAATAATATGTGATTTTAAAAATACTCCAAAATCTTTTAAAATATCAAGTTTAATACACCCGTAAGATTTGGATTATTGTATTTTTAACCAAAGAAACCCTCTCAAATCCTCCAGAATCCTTAAAAATTATTAATCTAAATCCACAAACTGTTTTGAATAACCATAGATTTTAAGATAAAATTTTAAATCATAGTTTAATAACAATGAATTTCACGAAACTTTTTAAAACTCATAATTGAATAATATGATTTGTAAATTTTACACAAAATAGTTGAATACATCCCTTCAAAATATGTTGACCAACATTTCTTGGGTTAGCAATCATAGATTTTATTACAAAAATTTCACGTTGAACAACCATTGTTATATATAATGTATTTACCACTAACATGAGAACTCATCACAATTTCAAAGGAAACTCAAGTCTAAATAAATTACTATCAAAAATAGTCATTACTATTATACGTACATAATAATGGGAAGTATTGACGTACATAAATAAACACACGTTCTAATGGTAGCATTACCATTCCAAGGTCACCTCAATCCGATGCTCAAATTTGCCAAACAACTCGCACGAACCAACCTACACTTCACTCTCGCCACCATTGAACAAGTCTGTGGCCATCTCTCATCCACCGACGAATCTCATAGTCTCGTGGACCTTGTGTTCTTCTCCGATAGTCTGCCTAAAGACGATCCAAGAGACCCGGAACCGCTCGCAGAGTCATTGAGAAAATTCGGACCCAAGAATTTGTCGAAAATCATCGAAGGAAAGAGATTTGCTTGCATTATCTCTGTACCGTTTACTCCATGGTTTCCAGCTGTTGCAGCGGCTCATAACATTCCTTGTGCAATCCTCTGGATTGAAGCTTGTGCTGTTTTCTCGGTTTATTACCGTTACTACATGAAGACAAACCCTTTCCCCGATCTCGAAGATCCTAATTAAACCGTGAAGTTACCAGCCTTAACGTTATTAGAAGTCCGAGATCTCCCGTCGTTCATGTTACCTTCTGAAGGTCCTCACTTCAATCGTCTAATGGCGGAATTTGTAGATTGCTTGAAAGATGTGAAATGGGTTTTGGCTAATTCATTTTACGAACTCGAATCTGATATAATTGAATTGATGTTTGCTTTATGTTGTAAACGAATACTCCGATTAGGATCCTTGGAGATCTGATTTGAGAATAAGAAGAGAAGAAGAAGTAAAACAAGAAAGAACACACACGCGATTTAACGAGTTCGGTTAACCGATGTGGTTAACCTACGTTTCGCCGGAGTTTTATCTCTGGAATCCACTAACTTGCTCAAACTTGAGCTCACCACATCTGTTACAAGATCACACCGATCTACTCAATCTATTTACAAAGAACTCTCTCTCTCTCTCCTAACAGAATACAACAACTGAATACGAAAGGAAGAAGAAGAGCTTAGATAAGTCTAAGTCCAACAACCCTTCTCACGTGAGAGGCGTGCGAACATAACCCAAGAGAGAAAGAGGACACATGGCAACCCTTTAGCGGATCAAACATAACCTAAACTGGACCTCAAAGAATCCTCGGTTATCGAGCTTAACCAGCTGATGAATGAGAACTCTCTAAACGGATTAGAGTCACTCTCACACTTAAGCCAGAAACGACTTAACAATCTCAGACTACAACCTTCAAATCTCCACCTTAGTCTTAGATTACTTACTTGGTGAATCTCCCTTGTATCCAAAACCCGGATACCTTCTTAACGTCCAGCAGGACGACTTCAGTTCCTGGTAATTCAAAGCATCTCTAATGCTTCCTGAAACTTGGCAATAGGCAATACCTTGGTCAAGATATCCGTTGGATTGTACTCAGTAGGAATCTTCACAACTGTGATCTCTCCTTTGTTAATAAGATCCCTGATAAACCATATAGCGATTTCTTAAGTAAGCAAACCTTTTCTGGATGTCTTTGATCAATAAAATCTTCAGGCTGCTCCATCAGTATATAAGAAAAGCAGTTTTCACGTCTAACTGATGTAGCTCCATGTTGAAGTGAACTACTGCAGATAGGATGTATCTTATCGATACATGTTTCACAACTGGAGCAAAAATCTCTTGATAATCTATGCCCTCATTCTGAGAAAAACCTCTTGCCACCAACCTGGCTTTAAAACGTGGATCCTCAACACCAGGTATCCCAGCTTTCCTTTTGAAAATCCATTTACAGCTGATGACACTCTGTCATGCAGGTTTGTCAACCAGATCCCAGATTCCATTCTTCCTTTGCGAATCCATTTCCTCATTTGCAGCTGCCAACCATTTATCGCTATCAAAACTGTTCATAGCCTCTTCAAAACTAGACGGTTCTGAGCCTCCTCCATCTTCTGCTATACAACAGACATAGGCAGTAAGATCCTCTTCCTCTGTTCCCACATCATAATCCTGAAATCTGACTGGAGGATTAATTTGTTTCCTAAATCTGTCCCGAGGTAGTTGATAATCACGGAGACCTTCAGAAGTATTCCTTTGACTCCCAGTTCCGTGAATCTGTGGAGAACTAACTGACTGCTGGTCTTGTATGGAAGTCTCTGTCTGATCTCCACCTTGAACAGTTCCATGTGTATCCTTGTTTGTACCTGCAATATCAAAACTCGAAACATTATCAGTACTAAAATTAATTTGTTCATTACCTGACTGTTGTTCGCAATTGATCCTTTTATACATAACATCCTCTCGAAACACCACATTCCTACTGACCACACACTTCTTATCTTCTATAAGCCAAACCTTAAACCCTTTAACACCTTCTAGATAACCAGTAAAAACTCCTCTCTTCGCTCGAGGTTCAAGCTTTCCCTCACTGGAATGAACATAAGCCAAGCAACCGAATCTCCTCAGGCCGCTTAAGGATGGCATCATTGAAGTCCAAACTTCCTCAGGAACCTTGAAGTCCAGAGTAGATGACGGAGATCTGTTTATCAGATAGACTGCTGTAGAGGCTGCTTCAGCCCAAAACCTCTGACCAAGACCACTCTCGCTCAACATACATCTTACTTTATTCATGATAGTTCGGTTGAGTCTCTCAGCAACTCCATTTTGCTACGGAGTATATGTACATGTTCTATGCCTCACTATACCCTCATCCTTGCAGAAACTGTCGAATTGATGATTACAGAACTCCAGACCATTACCTGTTCGAAGTCTATTTACCTTTCTCTCTGATTGAGTCTCAACCATCTTCTTCCAGCTGACAAAAATCTTGAAAGCCTCGTCCTTAAAACGCAAAAAATATATCCATACCTTTCGAGAAAAATCATCAATAAAGGATACGAAGTACTGACACTTCCCTAAACTCATAGGGACATTGGGAGAACCCCAAAGATCTGAATGAATGTAGTCCAGTTTTTCCTTCGTAACATGCTGAGCTGAACCGAAGTTGACCTTATGTGTTTTTCCAAAAACACAGTCCTCGCAGAAACCTATCTCCGTAGACACGCAACCCTCAAGACAACCCTTCTTCTCAAGAACTTGAAGACCCGTCTGGCCGATATGTCCAAGTCTACTGTGCCACAACATGGCTTTGTCATCTCCCTTGACCTGATCTGTAACCTTCCTTGACTCAACAGCACAAGCCTCCAAAACTTTAGCACTACCTTGAAAGATGTAGAGAGACTGGCGCCTCACTCCTTTCATAAAAACAGTATCGCCCTTCACGACCTTCATAATTCCATTACCACCTCTGAAATCGCAACCTTTGGCTTCGAGTGTGCCAACCGAAATCAAATTCCTCGAAATGTCAGGCATGTACCTGACCTCATGGAGCAGAAAAGTGGTTCCATCTGAATTTTGAAACCTAATCGAGCCAATTCCCTTTACCTCACAGTAAGTATTATTGGCCATTCGAACCTTGCCATAGGAGACTTCTCTTAACTCGACGAATACATTCCTCCTTCAAGTCATATGGAAAGAACAAGCAGTGTCCATGATCCATTCATCCTCAGTGATGTCTCCCATGATCAGATTGACCTTGGATGCCATTAAACCGACGAGATCTTTTGCATAGTCTTTAACCATTGCTGCTTCACCCGGATCATTTGACTGACCTTTGGTTTTGTTTCTCTCAATCCACTTGTAGCACTGTTTCTTGAAATGCCCCTCTTTTCCGCATATCCAACAAACTTTCTTACCTTCTCAGGGTTCAAACCTAGATCCACCCATACTGCTACCTTGATCTGTCTGATACGTTGAACTCCTAGTAAATCCTTTCCCTCGAACGTATAATCCTTCTCCAATCTGACTAGAAACACCAGACTCATCGCGAAGCTCGAACTCCTTGGACTTAGCAGCACTGATAACATCCTCCATCTTGATCCCATCTCTTCCATACTTCAGCGTTTCTTTTAGCTTGTCATACTTCTCTGGTAGAGAACTCAAGATTAAGATAGCTTGGACCTCATCTATAACTTGAATCTGAAGATTATTTAGATCCGATATCATCTTCAAGAACTCGTTTATATTATCATCCAGAGTCTTCGAGTCCTGCATCCTATAGTTGTAAACCTTAAGCTGTAGATACACTCGATTTGGCAAGGACTTTACCAGATACAGACGCTCGAGCATTGACCACGCTTCAGCTACCGTCGTACACTGATCAATCTTCCTTAGAACCTTGTCACCGACGTTTAGAAAGATGATATCTAACGCCTTCTCGCACAAATCTTTTCTTGACTTTTCATCTTCGATCCGTTTCTTTTTCTTCTCCGGATCTGCTTCTTCATCCTCTGTCAAAGGAGCAAAAGGTTCTTGCTCCGATAAAACTCCCTTGAGACCTAGAATCCTCAGGTGAGCCAACATCCGTGTCTTCCAAAGAGAGAAGTCGCCGTATCCATCAAACACCACCACCTTGAGCTTCGTATTCGTCATCCTCGTAATCAGATCTGACAATCGGGAACTGAACCTCTCTCTGATACCAATTTGTTGTAAACGAATCCTCCGATTAGGATCCTTGGAGATCTGATTTGAGAATAAGAAGAGAAGAAGAAGTAAAACAAGAAAGAATACAAACGCGATTTAACGAGTTCGGTTAACCGTTGTGGTTAACCTACGTCTCGCCGAAGTTTTATCTCCGAAATCCACTAACTATCTCAAACTTGAGCTCACCACGTCTGTTACAAGATCACACCGAGCTACTCAATCTCTCTACAAAGAACTCTCTCTCTCTCCTAACTGAATACAACAACTGAATACGAAAGGAAGAAGAAGAGCTTAGATAAGTCTAAGTCCAACAACCCTTCTCACGTGAGAGGCGTGCGAACATAACCCAAGAGAGAAAGAGGACACGTGGCAACCCTTTAGCGGATCAAACATAACCTAAACCGGACTTCAAAGAATCCTCGGTTATCCAGCTTAACCAGCTGATGAATGAGAACCCTCTAAACGGATTAGAGTCACTCTCACACTTAAGCCAGAAACGACTTAACAATCTCAGACTACAACCTTCACTTTAAAACCTGTTATCCCAATTGGTCCTCTGGTTTCTCCATTTCTGTTGGGAGCTGATGAAGACAAAACCCTAGATGATGGAAAAACCTAGATATGTGGAAATCAGAAGATCATTGCATGGAGTGGCGTGACAAGCAAGCTAGGTCTTCCGTGGTTTACATATCTTTCGGAAGCATACTCAAATCGTCAGAGAATCAAATCGAGACCATAGCGACAACATTGAAAAACAGAGGAGTTCTGTTTCCATGGGTGATACGGCCCAAGGAGCAGGCTCAAAACGTTCAAGTTTTGCATGAGATGGTTAAAGAAGGTAAAGGAGTTGTTATTGACTGGGGTCAACAAGAGGGGATACTGAGCCACGTGGCTATCTCTTGCTTCGTCACCCATTGTGGATGGAACTCGACGATAGAGACGTTGGTGACTGGTGTTCCGGTGGTGGCGTACCCGAATTGGATTGATCAGCCGCTTGATGCGAGATTGCTTGTGGATGTGTATGGAATCGGTGTAAGGATGAGGAACGATGTCGTCGACGGAGAGCTTAAGGTTGCTGAGGTTAAGAGATGCATTGAGGCTGTGACGGAAGGTCCCAACGCCGTGGTTATGAGGAAGAGAGCCGCAGAGTTGAAACAAGCAGCAATATCGGCGATGGCGTCGGGTGGTTCCTCAGCTCAGAATCTGGAATTGTTCATCAGTGATATCAAAATCGTTACTTGACTTCTTCCATAACCGGATTTTAATTTACTTGTTTTAAATTTTTACCTTTAAACCGGCAATAACCGGAATTTAATTTGCATATATTTTAAAATTATCATCTTTAAACCAGAGATAACCGGATTTCTATTTTAAAAAATAAAAAATAAACCAGACGCTCTGCAAAATCCATAATTCTGGAGAATTAGGGTTCTTCAATTGCTAAATGAATCACTCACCATTAGCTTCGCCTCCAAAGCTGGAGATCGTCACGGTGCTATCTTCGTGAATCATTTGAAGCCGGAGAACGTATTTCAGATCCCAGATCACATCCGCCATGCTCGGCCTCTCATCTCCGTACTCTTTCAAACACTTCTCGGCGATTTTCATAAATTTCGTCAATGAACTCGGCTAGATTTGACCTATCAATCTCGGATCTACGATCTTATCGATCACACCTTTTGATTTGCAGGACATCGCCCACTCGGCGAGATTCACTTCCTCGTCAGGGAGATTATGGTCAAGAGCTGGTCTCGCGCACAAGATCTCGAGGAGAACAACTCCGAACGAGTACACATCTGATTTCTCCGTTAAGATGCGTGTCAGTGCATACTCAGGATCAAGGTAACCAAATGTTCCTTTGATGTTGGTGCTGATACTGATCGGGTCTTGATTACGAACGACCAGTTTTGATATCCCGAAATCAGAAACTTTGGCTACGTTGTTCTCGTCTAGTAGTATGTTTGTGGATTTAACATCTCTGTGAATGACTGCTCTGTCTGAGTCACTGTGGAGATAATGCAATCCTGTGGCTGCTCCAATGCAAATCTCTAGTCTCTGTTTCCATGACAATGAAGGCAAATCTGAGCCGTATAGATGCTCTTTAAGCGTACCTTTCTCCACAAACTCGTAGACAAGGATCATTTCTGAGTTCTCTTTGCAGTAGCCAGTTAGAGATACGAGGTGCTTGTGCCAGATTCTTGTGAGGACTTGAATCTCTGTTTGAAACTCTGTGACCCCTTGTCCTGAACCGACCTTTCCTCTTTTGATCGCGGCTTTGGTTCCGTCGGGAAGGATAGCTTTGTAAACATCTCCAAACCCGCCTTTCCCGATCAACCGCTGCTCGTCGAAATTGTTTGTAGCTCTGAAAATGTCTCTCAAGGGTATCTTCAAGCCTAACTGTAGGTGGTTGGCTAGTGGTGTACTGTTGTCCGAATAGAAAGGTCGATTGTCGGTGCTCCCACTTCCTCTGTACAAATGGCAAAGGAGACCATACAGTCACTTCAACTTCAACGACTGATTTCTTCTTCTTTGAATGCCTCCGCTTCAAGAATATTATAAACAACAAACCCAAGACCAGAAACAAGGCAATAGCAACAGCGATGATGTAGACCTGGGAACTACTTCCATCTAAAGAATCAGAGTTTTTCAAAAACTCCATCACCTCTACACCATTGAGGAAACCAGCTTTTCTATCGAGTTCATCTTTAGTACCTAGACTAACATTCAAGAGTCCAGAACCATCAGATACATTCACAACATCGATATAAAACGGAGTCACCAACCTAAGATGATCTGAAAGCGATACATCTATTCGCCAATGACCGTTTACGTAGAGATAGACATTTGTGTTAAGGTTTTCTGTCTCGCTCAAAATATCACATAAGTGAATCCTGATGAAGTGTCTATAGTTACTTTTGACCTTAAACGACCAAGTAGCTTTTAATGTCCCCTTCATCATCGAAATCGCGCTAAAGTTCATTGTTTTGGCCGTCAGGTAAACAAAATCAGGAGCAGTGAATTGTGTCGCTGACCCTGGCTCGTAGTTAGGCTTTTGTGTTGATGAAATGTTTCCCACGAAATCTTTTCGGTAGAGAAAGTCATCGTCTAGCGACCAAGTTCGTCCCAAGGTATCGTTTTCTGGTGTGATTCTCTCGCCTCCTACGTTTAATCTGTAAATTGTGTGCTAGATTCTTGTCGGAATCTGAATGAATTTTAAGGTCATTAGGAGCAGAGAACACTTCTATGGCGTTGACGAGAGCCAAAGAGTAACGATCGGGGACAAATCGAATTTCGAATTCCCGTGAGTCAATCATCAAGAGAAACTCCTCAACTCGTGGGGTCTCAGTGAAATTTCGAACCGAGAAGCTTTTCAAGTGATGATTAGAACCAGAAGTAGCAGAGACAGTGAAACCAGCAGTTAAAAGCTCTGTCCGGGAAGAGACAACACAGAAATGGAGACGCACAAAGTGTTGACCAACAGAATCGAGTTGGAACTTGTAAGAAGAAGGGTATTTGAATATTCTAACCGTCTGATAGATCCCTGTCTCAGTGTACGATCCAGATTGGTTGCTGGTTTCAGTTCCTTCAGTGGTGAAGAAAACATAGTTTTTACCAGAGGTCATATCTCCGACGAAAGTGCGACCACCATAAGTGACATTAGAATGCGACCCACAGTTGACGTAAAACTTCTCAGGACGAGAATATGTAGATGAAGCAAAAAGAGTGAGGTGAGGAAGAAGAACAGTAACCACCACCATCATGACAAAGAGAAAGACAACGTCTTGAAAACAGAGTTTGTCCATAGCTTAGACGGGAGAGACGAGAGTATATAGTGAAAGTCAAGTGTGTTGGAGGTTCAATGGATTAAGCAGAACTTTGTGGTTTATGTGAAGAGGATTGAGGAAGAAGATGCCATTGAAGGAAGGGATAGAGAATTGAAATCATTGGTGGGAACAATAAGAGATATCAATCTCCATAGTTGACATAGTTACCCGGTCAGTCCATATCAAACTGGTCCACAAATTAACAACACGGTTTGAGACTTTGAGTTACATATTAGTTTTGTATGATTTTTTTTTATCTCTTGATAAAATTGATTGAAAGTGTTTTACAGGATATATATTTCATTTTTGTCGAATTATTCTTATATCTGATTTGTTTAATGAATTTGTGGTTAATAATTATATTGTTGAATTGTATTGCTTTATGATCCAAGTATTGCTAATTTATAATTTTTGGATGATGTTCTTTTTTGTTTGGTTTGTTTTCTTTTTGGATGATTCTCATAAATAACTATATAATATTTTATTATATAAAGTTGGGTTTTGAAAGTTAGACATTAACAAGATTTTGACATGTGTCAAGTTATCAGCATGAGATTTTGACATGTGTAAATATTTTAATAGGAAGAATTTGATTACAACAAAAAGAAAATATTTTGTTTTAAAAAATATTAATAAAGTAAAAATATAATTATAAAAAATTTCAGAATTTAGAAAAACAACAAAGTTTTTTAAAATAATTATAAGGAGATTATATATATATATATATTTCGTAAAATTCGAAATTATATTATTATTTACTTATTTTAAAATTTAAGTGATTAATTATTAAAAAAATAGAAACAAGGATTAAGAAAAATATACTTTTAATTATTTATTCTAAATTTTGTACTCACTTCTATATAATTAAAGATCGCCTCATATTTAAATAATTTATTCAAAAACATTGCTTTCAACTTTGTTTAATTGGGAATATATTTTAATGGGAAGGTAATTTTTTCTTATTTTCTTAAACCAAAATTTTCTACTACTTTCTCCTATTTCAGTTGGGAATAGGTAAGATTAATATGTTGAACAAAAAAAAAGATTAATATATGAGTCTTCTTTTTCTAATACTGTATTTTAAAATTTATTATAGTATTTTTATATTGTTTTAATTTGTATTTTAATCTTTGAATGATATGAGATTCACATATTAGCATGCTTATACTTTTCTATTGTTTCTTTAATTATGCCAGATTATTTTTTTTTCAATTTCTCAACCTTGATCGGTTGGTCAAAAACCTTTTTTTTTTGCAAACATAATTGTTACCATTTTTCATTCAATCCCAAAGGGAGATAACGAATAGAAGATCATCAATCTAATGAATTGATAAAATAAACACAAGCATACAACATACATAGATAGATAGAGTGGAAAAAAATAAATCGTTGTTGATAGATCCATAGGAGCTCAAAGACTCTGACACCCTGGTTTGCGGTAATGTTTAAAAGAATTGATTTAGCTACATACATCATCAAAATGCACTTATTTTTTCAGTCAAGGGTCTTGAGAGAAATTTATGATGGGTGATCTTTCTCGAAGTGATTGTCGAAATTGTGCGAGTGAAGACAAAACACAAGAAAATATCATTTGTTGATTTGTAAGGTCGATAATCAAGTTTTTAAAGACTTCCAGACGTAACAAACCAGCGATCGAATATGGGTTAGTCCACAAGCCGGAAATAGATGTAGGGCCCACTTGGGAAGGTGGGCCCATGGACTGAGAGTAGACATGGGCTCACTAAACAATGTGGCGGTTGAAGCGTTACAGAGACAGAGGCTACATCATGGTGTGTCAAAGACACTTCCACAAATACATTGAGAAATTTTGCATTAGTTACTATCAAAAGATTTTGTGACGATTGAAAAAGGTTATGACGTTTATTGGTCGTCGGAGCAAGCTATTTTGAGATAGCAAAAAGACGTAAACATTTTCTCTCCACACAGGATGAGGGCATAGCCGAGGTTCTCTCTATGGTGGAGAATGTTGGACACAAGGTTATCTACCCAACAGAGGAAGGTGGAGGAGGTTGGACGCAAGGTTATATCTCCGAGGGAGGAATATGAAGCCAAGATTCTCTCCATGATGGAGGAAGTTGGACGCAAGGTTCTCTCCATAAGGAATAAGGGCGGAGCCGAAGTTTTTTCCTTGGCAGTCATACATTATTGTGATGATACATCATTGATCAGTATATTATGTTATCTGTTAACACATTAAGCCAACTATTTTACTTTCACTTTGGCATAGTTACCATCACGAATATATTCGGAAATTTAACATTAGTTACTATCAAAAGATTTTTTGTGAAGTTAGAAAATTGTTTTTACTTTCATTGGTTGTCGGAACAAGCCATTTTGAGATAGCAAAAGACGTGAACATATTTTCTCCACATAGGAGGAGGGTAGAGCCGAGGTTCTCCCTATGGTAGAGAAGGTTGAACACAAAGTTATCTCCGCAAGGGAGGAAGGTGGAGGAGATTGGACGCAAGGTTATCTCTCTAAGGGAGAAAGTCGGAACCAAAGTTCTCTCTATGGTGGAGGAGGTTGGACGCAAGGTTCTCTCCATAAGGGATGGAGGCGGAGCCCATGTTTTCTCCATGGTGATCATACATTGTTGTGATGATACATCATTGATTAATATATTATGTAATATATTTTTTATTCAAAATGTTTTTTGAGCCAACAAATTTAGTAATTAAAAAAGTATGCAGAAGTGAAAGTAATATATTTGGCTTAATGTGTTTATATAGACAATTTCTAGATAGTGATAAAAAATATTTTTGTAACATACAAGAGTACATTTAGATATAAAAAAATATATTTTTAATAGTAACATACATAAAAGATTTGTAAATGGATATAAATCAGTATATTATATCAAAAATAAAATTTATATATAACATACAACAATTTTTTTAATACATTTAATTTCATTTATAAAACTTTAAACCCGCACATCGGGCGGGTCCTAACCTAATATATATATATATGTATGTATCTTTTGTCAATGTAGTTCTCTCATTTTTACAATTTTACGATAATAACTCAAAATCTACACTAGTATTTTTGTAGCATTTTTTGCTCATAAATATATTTATGGAAATATTTACCATTAAATGTCATTTAATACTTTAGTTAATCTCTCTACTATCCTTATAACCAAACAGAATTAAAATATTTTAAATATCCATATATATAATGTTCTATAATTAATATAGATATTTAGAAGATTTATTCTATATTAAAAAAATATTCTTCTATCATCTATTTTTGATTTTAAAATATAAATGTAATGAATCATCATATAATACATAAAGTTAATAAAAATGTGTATTTTTTCCTGCATATATTGTGATTTAAATTTTTTTTAAACGAACATATATTACTAAATTAATATAAAAGTGTTGGGAAAAAAATTAATATAAAAGTGTATGTTCAACATACATATATAATAAATTTACCATATATATTAAATTATAGAATTTTAAGAAGTTTGTAATTTATAACTGATATATTTAAACTTAATAAAAAATTAAACTTATGAATATTTAAGCATATTAAATTTTCAAAATAACACAAACGAATTAGATTACAGGACGGGTTATATGACATTACATGATTGGATTGATAATACTAAAAAATAAAATATCATTAATATGATACTTCAATACGAGTTAAATCCTTATTTTACAATTTTAACAATACCAATATAAAATATGTCGAATCAAAATGATTTAATTAAGATTGTATTAAACAAAAATTATTGTGCAGTATACCACAAATTATATACTAAATCACTAAATTAACAGAAAGTATATTAGTAAAATTAATATTATAATAGTATATTAACAAAAAAAATTATGTAAAAACTTGTTTCTGCGGTATTCATAATCTAGTTGTTAAATAAAAACTCAACTCACATGCTTAAACCAATCAAATGAAATACACTTTTTTTTTTTGTGTGTGAACAAATGCCTAAACCAATTAAATGAAATCACATTTGAAGAAACTTAAAAATAATGACGTCATCTTGCTTCAGAGATCTTCAACTGTGAGAAAACTCGAGTCTCGGATGAATCCGTAATCCCACCAAATCTGTTATCCGACTCATCACCGTTGTTGTGCACAATCGAGTTCGTGCTAAACGAATCAGTCACCATCAACCTCGGAACCACCAACGAACCACCGGAGACAATCGCCGTGCTATCATCTTCTTCATGAATCCCTCTACGAACCGTCACCGCCTGAAGCTGAAGAACATACTCAAGATCCCAAATCACATCCGCCATACTCGGTCTCTCATCTCCGTACTCTTTCAAACACTTCTCAGCGATCTCCATGAATTTCACCAGCGAATTCATCTCGATTTGACCTAACAATCTCGGATCTACGATCTCTTCGATTTCTCCGTTGGATTTGCAGTACAACGCCCACTCCGCTAAATTCACTTCTTCGTGAGGAAGATAACGATCCAGAGCTGGTCTCGCGCAAAGGACCTCGAGGAGGACGACACCGAAGGCGTAGACATCTGATTTCTCAGTTAAGATGTGTGTCGATAGATACTCAGGATCGAGGTAACCAAACGTTCCTTTGATGTTTGTGCTGATATGTGTTTGATCTTGATTACGAATCGTTAGTTTCGATAATCCGAAATCCGCAACTTTGGCTATAGTGTTCTCGTCTAGTAGTATGTTCGTTGATTTGACGTCTCTGTGTATGATTGCTCCTTCTGCTCCACTGTGGAGGTAATGCAATCCTCTAGCTGCTCCAATGCAGATTTCTAGTCTTTGTTTCCATGTCAATGGAGGCAGTTTCGAGTCGTATAGATGTTCTTTAAGCGTACCTTTCTCCATAAACTCGTAGACGAGGATCATCTCCGAGTTCTCTTCGCAGTAACCCGTTAGAGATACTAAATGTTTGTGGCGGATTCTTGATAAGACTTGGATCTCTGTTTGAAACTCTAGGATCCCTTGTCCTGAACCTGTCTTGCCTCTTTTGATTGCGGCTTTGGTTCCGTCCCGAAGGATAGCTTTGTAAACATCTCCAAACCCGCCTTTCCCGATCAACAACTGCTCGTCGAAATTGTTTGTAGCTCTCAAAATGTCTGTGAAGGGAATCGTCAAGCCTAAGTTTAAGTTGCGTAATGGCGAGTTGTTGTTATGAGAGATTGGTCTATTGTCTGAACTACCACCTCTGTACAATGGTAATGGAGACCACACGGTTGCATCAACGTCTGGTTTTGTATTCTTTGGTCTCCTTCGCTTCAAGAATACTATAACCAACAAACTCAAGACCAGAACCAATACAGCGGCAGCAACACAACCAGCGATGATGGGAACCCGGGAACTGTTTCCATCTGTAGAATTAAAACCAGAGTTACTTAAAAACTCCATCACCTCCAGACCATTAAGAAAACCAGCATCCTTGTCGGTTTCCTTAGTACCTATACTAACATTCAAGAGTCCAGAACCATCAGAGACAGTCACGACATCGATGTAAAATGGAGTCACCGGTCTATCATACCCTGAAGGCTTTACATCTACTCGCTGATGCCCGTTCACATAGAGAAAGAAATCGGAGTCAATGGTTGGG
This sequence comes from Camelina sativa, assembly GCF_000633955.1. NCBI lineage: Eukaryota > Viridiplantae > Streptophyta > Magnoliopsida > Brassicales > Brassicaceae > Camelina > Camelina sativa. The sequence goes on along the minus strand of NC_025700.1, from coordinate 23,033,498 downwards.
AAGTTGCTCAAAATATCACAGAAATGAACCCTGATGAAGTGTCTATAGTTACTTTTGACCTTAAACGACCAAGTAACATTCATCAACATCCCCATCCGCTCACTCGAGCTACGGTTCATTGCTTTAGCTGTCTGGTAGACGAAATCAGGAGCAGTGAGGTCCGTGGCTGCAACTGAACCTGGCTGATAGTTAGGCTTCTGTGTTGAGTTCATGTTCCTCGCAGAATCTTTCCGGAAGAGAAAGTCATCGTCTAGCGACCAAGTACGTCCCAAGGTGTCGTTTGCCGGTGTGATTTTCACGCCTCCTACGTTTAATCTGTAAATTGTATGCAGATTCTTGTCGATTTTTGTCGGGATTTCGAGGTCATTACGAGCAGAGAACACTTCGATGGCGTTGACGAGAGCTAAAGAGGAAGGCTCCGGCATAAATCGAATTTCTAAATTTGGCGAGTTGATCATCAGGAGAAACTCTTCAACTCGTGGGATGTTAGTGGTATTCTGAAGCGAGAAACTTTTGAAGTGATGATTAGAACCAGAAGTAGCAGAGACAGTGAAACGGGCTTTTAAAAGATCTTCCCTAGAAAACACAGCAGAGAAATGGAGACGCACAAAGTGTAGACCAACAGGATCGAGTTGGAACTTGTAAGAAGAAGGGCGTCTGAATATCCTAACCGTCCGGTAGATTAGTGGCGCAACGGACGATTGGTCGTCGAGAACTTCAGTTCCTTTGCCGATCAAGGAAACAGAGTTGTTACTAGAGTTCATATCTCCGACGAAGGTCCGGCCACCATAGTCAGCATTAGAATCCGACCCACAGTTGACGTAAATTTTCTCCGGACGAGAATAGTCGGAAGTATCAGAAAGAGTGAGATGAGGAAGTAGAAGAACAGTAACCATCATAATCGTTACAAAGAGAGATACAGAGTTTCGAAAACAGAGATTCTCCATAGCTTCGATGGAGAGGGAAAAGTCAAGTATTTGAGGTCAATGGATGAAGAGACATGTGTGGTGTGATGATCTATGTGAAGAGGAATTGAGGAAGAAGATGAGATTGAAGGAGAGATAGAGAATTATAATCATTGGTGTGAGAAAAAGAGAGAAGACTTGAGTTGACTTTTCAAGTCATCGTCTTTTGTCATCGTGAAACAATCACTCTCTAATCTTTTCACCTAAGGCTCTCCAAAACTGACCTAGTAAACGGTCAGTATATTTCTGTGTTTTTTTAAACATTTGTTGTTATATATAGTTATATGTTTGTCTGTTTGAATCTTTTTTTTATTCTAACTGCTTTCATATGATTAGTTCATATAATAAATTCGGATCCGCCAGGGCAAGTGGCGTTATTGAGTACGATATGGTACAAAAGCATAGCATAGTATATTCAGACGACATTACATATCTTAGTGACTGTAACTTTGAGACCATGCTTCATGTGCAGAATAATAGAAGGAACTGGCTCGATCTTGTGTCCTTCAACAACTTTTATCTCATAGTTTTGTATAATTTTCACAGCCACTGTTTTCATCTGTGCCATAGCCACTTCTTTCCCCAAACAAGTCCTTGGACCGGCATTGAATGATAAGAACTTAAAAGAAGGCACATGAATCAACCTTCCACTCTCCGAAACCCATCTCTCCGGTTTAAATTCCGATGCATCTTCACCCCAAACTGATTTCATTCTCCCTAATGAGTAAAGACAGAACACAATCTTTGAACTCGCATCGACTTTGTGTCCGCTAGGAAGTTCGTCAGGTTTTGTAGGAGACTTGTGCTGAAATGGAACAGGTGGATATAGCCTGAGGGATTCACACAACGCGCCATGTAAATACACCAACTTGTTTAGCTCCTGAGGATTGAATGAATCAAAGTCACAACCCCTGGTTCCTAGAGATAGTTTTGTGTTGATTTCTTGACGAATCTTGGTTATCACTTCTGAGTTCTTGGAGAGAAGCCAGAAGAACCAAGTGAGAGCAGAGCCAGTGGTGTCTCTACCAGCTAACATGAAGCCTAAAATCATATCTCTAAGGAACTTGTCATCACTAGGATTCAACAACTTGTACTTGCTTGTATCCCCGTTCATGTAAGACATCAACAAATCTTTAGAAGAAGAGTCAGTGTTAATAACCCCACGGGATATTTCATCTCTCTTGGAAGCTATGCACTTAGAGCAAACTCGGTCAAAAGGTCGAGTGAGCTTTTGTCATCTTCAACTCATCTCCAAGCCCCATAAATCTTTGCATCTTCCAAACCATCTCTGGCTTGAAATGTCTGAAGAATATAGCTTCCTCTGCTTCGTCTAAAGCTCTAGCAAACTCGATTTCTGGCATTTCAGTTGAGAGACAACCTGGATCGATCCCAGTCGCCAAAACAAACGTAGTGTCGAACGTGAATCTTTGGAACAAATCTTGTAAATCAACTACTAGTTTCTTCTCAGCAACGTGATTAAGAAATGGGACAAGCCCTTTTTCTAGCTTACTCATGCTTGTCCTTAGTGTAAACCTTTGATATTCCGGATTTCTCATTATGCTTTGCGCTGATTTCCTCAAATCTTTCCATAACTCAGAATCTGCGTTGAAAATACCATCTCCTAAAACATCGAATAGCTTCTTGAACTCGGATCCTTTAGGATAATTCGCGAAGTTTGAGCTCATGATGTGATGGATATTGGCTGGATCAACGGTGAATAACATATCGAGGTTCCCGAAACACGGACCTTTGAAAAGATAAGTTAAGTTTGAGGCCTCAAGAAGCTCGGTCATATAGTCGTAAACACGAGGGATTTCCATGAGGAAACCCGGAAGCATACCGAGGAACAGCCAGTTCGTGAGAAACGAACGGTGCTGTTTATTAATAATCAAGAAATATCGAAAAAGGAAGGAGAAAGAAATGAAATAGATTGAGACTTCAAGTAAGAATATTAGAGCCATCAGAGAGAAGTGAGAAAGTGTTTCTTCTTCTTCTTGATTTTGTTCCTTATACTGTTTATACATATAATGTTTATATTTGTATATGATCCCGCGTGCCATAGAAACTTATGATGTGCATGTCTGATCTGTCGTTTGGATAATGAAAATGAAATATCATCGTGCTTTTTTGTGTGGTTGTTATTGATCCATTTTTGTTCGACCTAATTCGGAAACTAGAGCATGTGAAACCAATGCATGTGACATATTACTTACTTAGTTATTTGTCCCAATTGATAAATACAAAGGATCCAGCTGGTTTCTCTAACCAAGAAACCTCGATATGTTGTTATTCACCGTTACTCAAAGAAACAAACAATAAACTTTTAATTATAACATTTGTCAAGTATATACTCCGTTCAAATTATAACGAATCAGAAAGATTTGACGGGAAAATAAAATTTTTATGGTTTAATTTTACGGTTTTTGAAATTTAAATATATTCAAGGGAATTTGGTCGTGTTCAAGAATTTTATTTTTCCGTTAAAACTATAAAAGTTTTTCCCATAAAGTACATTTATATATATTTATACTTCAGAAAAGTGTAAATTTAAATATTAATTTATGGATTTTTATGAATTTATACGAATAAATTTAATTTGTAATTGACAAATTAATATCATAATTTGATTAATTATTATTTGTTTGTAGATATGGTTAAATTAAACATGTGTATATGTTTGACGAAATTAATTACATTGAGAGGCAAAGATATGCAGAACGATCAGTTTTATTATTTTTCAAAAACTAGTTGCACAAGTTGTAAAACAGTTTTTTATTTTTTTTTAAATATAATTTAACATTACATTCAAAAAATATTATGGCCCAAGCAAGTATATTTAAAGTTGTAGCACAACAGGCAAGTGTTTAACGCATCTTTCAAGTTAATTTACCTTTGGAATATTATGCTTAAATGATCTGTTTATTGGCATTAGATGTGCATATTAAACGTACAATAAAGCTCATATATAAGGTAGAAGAGGATGCATGATGCATCACAGCAGCTAGAGTGGAACAAAGTGTTTCAACCAAAACCCTTAATTTATCTTCAAAGATGCATCCATGTGGTCGACAAACAATGATGCGACATACTCTGTGAATTTTCCTTTGGGCCGAGTGTACCCATCATCGGATCTGTAGGTAACATCCATCATTTTCCCACAGTTAATGGCTCGAGAAAGGATCTCGCGAGGGACTCCTTTATTTATCTTCAAGAACTCCGAGTTCACCGACTTCTCCAGGTCTCTAACTAATTTATGAAAATCCGTATATGTTTCCTCTTCGGTAGCTCCGTGTTCCTTCATATAATAGTTGACTGCGTTTGCGATAAAACCTCTCCCCATGTCATCCTGTTCATACCATTCATGTTTACTTAGCTCAGAACAAGAATTATTTTGAAATGATATGTCATATATATGTACCTTGAAGCCAGTCTTGTCATTCATCAGACGACCCTTTGTTGCCAAATCATGAACGAGTTTTGGTCTAGAGTTTAGCCACTCATAGCCTTGTTCCCTAGCCCTCGGTCCCAACCCGAGAAATCCCATTGCTAAAGTTGCATACATTGTGACCCCCACGCCCCCAACCTCCAAATATTCTTCAAATGTTGGCACCTTTTCTGTCTTTGCCCACTCTGCATAGTTAAGGTGGGATCGCTGGAGTATCTTGAACTGCATTATTAGGAGCACATGCGAATTTAAATAAATATTCTATTTTTGCTTTACATAAATTAATTTTTACATTAATAGAATGTAATACATAAAAGAGTAAAAAAAAATGGGTTGTTCTATCAAAATGTGCAATTTACACTATATATGTATTACCTCTTTTAATGCACCTTCCACATTGAAGCTTCGTCCTTGTTCACACTTCCCCGCTCGTTCACAATCTTCAAAAACGTCCAAAGTAAACTTGAAGACGGTTTTCAGATAATCTGGCAGACTCTCCCCAAAATCTGGATCCCATCTGCACGTACATGCGTATTATTGGATATTAGTCTATTGAATGGTTTAAGTAAAATCAGAAATAGAATGTATTAATTACATCAACTTATATTGTGAGAGAAATAATAGGATTTATTAATTCTACTTCTTCAGTTCTTCTTCGTTTCATTGATGTTCGATCTCAACGACTAATACATATGAAGATGCATTTATTATTAAGTCATTAATTATGCTTACATATTACCTTTCGACGCAATCAAGAAGCTTTGCAACTTCAGGAACAGAACCGTATCTATCACACGTGTCATCGACAACGGTCAACAGCACCAAGAACTTAGCCAATGTGATTCTACCAAATGAATATTGTGGCTCGAAATACATAATCACTCCATATAAATGGCACTCCACCATTCTGTCTCTAAAGTAAGGTGGGAGCTTAGATGTAAGATCTTGGTCATTCCACCATCTGCAAAACAATGTATAATTAGAGCGGTAGCTAGCTTGTTATTAATCCATGAAAACAATTGTCAGAAGCGACTGATATAGTAAGTAGAGTCTACTTGGTGAGAGTTTTCAGCTCGTGAATCCAGTGGAGTTGAAGGAACTTGAAATTGAGCTTGGCTAACTCGAGTAGGACTTTGTTGTGAACATCTTCTTGGCCATAGAACCAAATGTACTCGCTTGCGAATAATATTTCAGCATTGTGGTGCTGTGGCATGTAAAGCGCATTTTGTATAAGCCTAGAGATATGAGGCGGACACGTTCCACCTGCTAAATACTCCAAGTGGCTCGACGCAAAGCTCATCGCTTCGTCCAAAATATCCTCAGTGCTCGTACCCAATTGCGAGGCTTCATACAAACTTAGCAGACCTTTGACATCTTCTATAAGACATTCTTCAAACTTCCCATCCTTCCCTTTAAATCTCTTAAACACGTCTGTTTACAAAATATACCATAAGTTGCATACAATTAATTAAAGGAGACAAGTAGTAGAATTGTTGAGCATTAATACGAAGCCTAGCTTGATACTCTTTACCTGAAGACAAGTTATATCCATATGTCCTGAAAACCCAAAACATGACCGAAACTGTGGACAAGTCAATTTCACCGGCCATATTGGTCTCTATCTTTCCGAAGCTGTGTTTCAGATTATCATCTATCTCATCTTCGAAGTGGTATGCCAGACCAAGTGCGACCAACTTATAGATTAGAAGAATCCTCTTCTTTGTCTCCTCCGCGTCTTGTGAATACATGAGCATCTTCCTTACGGTAGGCTTTAGTACGTTCATCTCTTTTGTAAGCGTATCCATATCCTATAAGAAACCAGCTTGTTACTATCTCCTGCACCAATCCTATTTATATATGTGTGTGTGTAATGAACTCACTGAGACATTGATGGGAAGATGAAGGAAATGATCACCCCAATGAGAAGGTGGCAACTTCTTAAACGTACGCGTACTTTCATGAAGCTCACACTCCCTAGTCTTCAAACAAAACTGCTTTGTATGCTTACGAGCAAATGATGTCAGTGGAAAGCGAGAGAGTTTGCTCACCACATTCGGAGAAAGAAGAGAGACTTGAGTTCCAAAAAGGGTGAAGGTTTCCATGGTAAATACTTTGTTGCTAGTGTCACACGTCAAAAGTTTAGCTACATTGTTGATAGAATCGGAGATATTTATATACATACAAAGTCTATGAACGACGTAGAGCATGTGACCACAGGTTTGTTTGGTGCAAAGTTCTTATTCGTATGTGCTTTAGGCCATCATTAAGGGCAAAACACTCTCCCTATTGTAAGCCTAATTATATAATAAAAAAATGGAACAGTGGGCTTAGATCAAAAATATTGGTCTTGGTTCAGAACTGATCCACAGCCCGTTCTAACATTCTTCCTCTCTTCTGATTGGTTGGAAAAAAAATGAGAAGGAAATATTTTCATTTCTCTCATTCCATCGAAATCGTGTCTAGGGTTTGTTTTTCTTTCGAAAACGGCGACAGCTTTGTTCTCGCCATAGTCGCCGCCAAAGCTTTGTTTTCCGGCAATTGAAACACCAAAATCGAAAGGAGAGAAGCTAGTTCCGTCCTATTCTGTCCTTGTCTCCGTCGTTGTCTCCGTCGTTGTCTCCGTCGTTGTCTCCGTCGTGGAACTGTTTTAACTATGTTTTTTTTAACTATGTATCCGGATGTTTGTCCATCTTGTTTGTTGTCTAAGCGAATCTCCGATGTTTGAATCCATGTTTAACTATGTATGGTCTCTATGTTTTTAATGAATCCCATTTTGTTTGTTTAAGCGATGTTTAGAATGAATCTATGCTATATGTTTTTCATGAATGTGGATGTTTTATATTTGATTCAATGTTTAGATTATTTCACTATATTTTTATTCTAAGAACACCATAATTAGTTCTCCCATTTTTTTTACCTATGATCTTAACAACTGATCTAACATTATTTTCACTATATATTTAATCTAAGAACACAAAAAAAAGTTCTCCCATTAATGATGCTCTTAGACCTTATCTGTCAAATTGGTCAGAACGTTATAGGATTAATTGCATTTCAACACCAAATATATATGTCTAAACTTATAATGAATATTTAATCGTAAATGTTATTTTACTTGTATAATAAATCAATAGAATATTTAAAAATTAACTTATAAATGTAATATATGCTAAAAATTTAAGTTATTGCATGGTTTTATTTATAGCATTATTTTCAACTAAAAATATTTTAATGCCAATAAAATTTGGTTTTGACATCTCGGAATTAGTTAATGAAAACATGAAGTTTCTTCTAATTTTTTTTTTTGATCGTTCTAATTTTTCAAAACAAATATCAACTAACTTTTTTGTGAAAAAAAAAAGTTAAGATAATATATTATGAAAAATTATTAAGCAATTGACTTATATATAGTTCCGGTGATATGTAAGATAAACTGCTTTTTCAGCTGTAGCACATTGGTTTAAACACATATTGGAATTTATTCAAAAAAAAGATAAACCGCTTTTTTTTTTTGATAAAAAACATCAATAGAATTGAAGATAATCTGCTTTCGTTTCTGAGTTGTGTTTAAAACATACTATATTATAGAAGTTAAGATAATAGTAGGTCTAACCGTCTAAGTTTCGAGTTGTGTTTACAAACATATTATCAAACCAAACAAAATTACTATCACTCTTTAAAATGTAAATAGGCTAGATATGGGGACAAAAGATGGCCTAAGTTGATAATTTGATATCTATCTATCTACCTACGTATCATCACATTCCCTTAGTCTAACCCATGAAGGAAAATAACCCATGTTTCTTCAGTATACTGACGTAATCCGTTGGTAATTATTAATGACTTATCAACAGAAGTTTTATACCGACGGACAAAAACTTGTTTGTTTCCCGTCACTTGGAGCTGTTTCTGATGGAAAATAGACGAATATGCATATGTTAGTTATCTACCTACTTATCATCACATCTCCTAAATCTAACGAAGCTTCAAATTTTTCTAAAGAGGCAAATGACCCATGAGTAAATTCTCTATTTGATAATAGATACTGTTTGCTTGTGTAATGTGTTGGTTGCCATTATTTAAATAAAGATTCTTAGAGCATATTCATTGGTCATACTCACCGGTTACAAAAAAACAAACCATGGAGCTGACAGAAACACTGGTTAGCAAAAAGCAAGCATATTGGAGTGTTGTCTTGTGCGGACTGCTCCCAATCACGGGTTGTCTTTCTGGATTTTATTGTTGTCTTGTGCCGACTGCTCCCAATCACGGGTTCGCTGCATAACATAACATAAACAGTCATACCACAGACTTACAAGGTAACCAAAACAAGAGGCGAATCAAGACTGTTTTAACTAAGTTTTGTACAATGTAACCGCAATGTTATATGAGGCCAACAACTAAAACCAAAACGTCCACAAAACACAATGTAAGACTTTCTGTTTCTTGTTTATAGTTTTGACAATTTAATTCCCTAAATTTTGTTCTAGCAAGCAATATCATTCAACCAACAACTAAATAAACAGCTTTAATGTTTAATAATCGTAAGCAAAAAGAAGCAAAGCTGAAGCTGAAATAGATACAAGTCTGAGGAATAACAAACCTTCGACT
>NC_025700.1:23018232-23020281 GCF_000633955.1 Camelina sativa | reverse complement strand
TTTTTTTTTTTTTTTGTTATTTCCAGCAACCAATCAGAGACCAACACATATGAGATCCTTAATGATCCTAAAAATTCTTATCTTAGGATCGATTTTAACAATTATAATTTATTTTGATTTATTTTTAAGGTTAAGCATCTCTTTAAAATCACCGTTGAACTTGCTCTAACGCATAAGGATGCGTGAATCACTAAACCTCTGTAGAAACGATGGTTTAAAAATAAAAAAATAAAAAAAAATTGAACCTACAATAACACAGAAACCATTCACATAAGAACTAACGAAATTAAAGAGATTGATGACTGGAGTCAAAATTTATCATCAAACTAAGATCTAAAGGTGCTCTTTCTATAGCGTTCGAGTCTTTATAAGTATCCTTCATGATATCTCTTTTCACTCTTATCTCTTTTACTTTTGTACCTCGGTCTAATAATGTTGTTGCCGATGAGTTAGCTAAGATGGCCCGTAAACTCTGCCTCTTTCTGTGAGGGCTAAACTGGTTTCTATCTATCTATATGATCTCTGTTTTTTCAAAAGAAAAGATCGGCCGCTCATCCATATACGTTTTGATTTTCTGTGCTGATATGGGTTTGATCTTGATTACGAATCATGAGTTTCAACTTTGGCTACTGAGTTCTCGTGTAGTAATATGTTTGTGGATTTGACGTCTCTGGTCCAATGCATATATCTATGACAATGCATGCAGATTCGAGCTAGGATTAACATGTAAATTTACTTATCATACATCATAAAAGGTAATTCATTCACTAATATGCTCGTTGAAATGCCCTAACTGACTAGAATCTTGTGTACAATGGGTCGAGCTTTACACATAGCTAGCAACGGTGTGGCCGGACGCATCAAGGTCATGGGTTCTTCTCTACTGTCAACATATTCTTCTCCAATTCTCTGCCACTCAAAACACTGAACCATCGATCCAAGAGCCAAGCTCACTACCCGATGAGCTAGGCCAATGCCGGGACAAGCTCGTCGTCCAATCCCAAACGATAACAACTTTTGCTTTTGCTTTTCATTCTCGAACCTCTCTGGCTTGAACATTTCTGGGTCTTCCCATATAGACGGGTCTCTATGCATGGCCCATATGTTCACCAATAACATCGAACCACGTGGAACGTCGTATCCTGCCAACATGCAATCATCTGACGGCATATGTGGATCAAGTGTTGGAGCTACCGGGTAAAAACGTAGGGTCTCCAACACAATCATTTGTAGATAAGGGAGATTTATAGTATCCGGTTCATCTATTAACCGGTCAAAACCGATTTTCGTATCGATTTCCGCCCTAACTTTCTTTAATACTTCTGGATGGTTCAACAAATTCAACATGGCCCATTCTAAAGTCCATGCAATTGTTTCAGATCCAGCAAATATCATAACCTGTAAATTCAAAATCAATTATCAGCCTTTTGATTAGTGTTACTAAAGATAGTATATGGATTACACAATACTTACAAGTATGAGTCCTTTAAGAGTGACATCTGTATAATAATCAGGCTGNTCCAATTTTCCCAATCATGTTTGGTGCAAAGTTCTTATTCGTACGTGCTTTAGACAAACCATGGAGCTGACAGAAACACTGGTTAGCAAAAAGCAAGCATATTGGAGTGTTGTCTTGTGCGGGCTGCTCCCAATCACGGGTTGTCTTTCTGGATTTTATTGTTGTCTTGTGCCGACTGCTCCCAATCACGGGTTCGCTGCATAACATAACATAAACAGTCATACCACAGACTTACAAGGTAACCAAAACAAGAGGCGAATCAAGACTGTTTTAACTAAGTTTTGTACAATGTAACCGCAATGTTATATGAGGCCAACAACTAAAACCAAAACGTCCACAAAACACAATGTAAGACTTTCTGTTTCTTGTTTATAGTTTTGACAATTTAATTCCCTAAATTTTGTTCTAGCAAGCAATATCATTCAACCAACAACTAAATAAACAGCTTTAATGTTTAATAATCGTAAGCAAAAAGAAGCAAAGCTGAAGCTGAAATAGATACAAGTCTGAGGAATAACAAACCTTCGACT
>NC_025700.1:22979021-23016800 GCF_000633955.1 Camelina sativa | reverse complement strand
ATTCAACCAACAACGAAATAAACAGCTTTAATGTTTAATAATCGTAAGCAAAAAGAAGCAAAGCTGAAGCTGAAATAGATACAAGTCTGAGGAATAACAAACCTTCGACTAAGAAACCCACTCCAATGGCTTCAGTCCCATCGAAACTTGACATTCGTAGTCTCCAATTCTCCAACTACAAGTCATTTTATAGCTCTCGCGGATCATCTAAAAATAAACCCGATAAACCTCTCAAAAACAATTCAAACATAGAAGCTCTGAAAATTACAAAATTGGATAAGTAATTTGAGTGAGACTCACCAAAAGCTTTTGCTGCTGTAGACGTCGCCACCGCCATTGGAGCTCATTACTTCTGCTTTACAATCCCAATTTTCAATTTTTTTCCTCACAAATCAAAAGATTAATACCCAAAATTAGCTCCTCAAAACCTAGATTACTCAAAATAGATTCTTGCAAAACAGATTCTACTCAAAACCTATTGAAACAAACAGATTCATATAGAAGCCCAGATGTATGCGGACTTGTAGGAACCAAAAATTATTCAGCAATTACTTTGATTGTGTCAACCAAATCAGCTTCTTACCTAACAGAGAAGAACTAAGAGGAATCAAATATCAAAAGAAGACGATGAGGAGCAATCAATTTTTTCTGGAAATCGATGAGATCTTCGATTGGGTTGTGAATCAAGTTTTGGAAAATCTGTTTTGCCTTCAAATTTTCGTTTGTATCAAAATAAAATAAAAAATAAAAAAAAACAAAGGCAACCAATACAATTTTGACACGTAAAGGGTATGTGAGTGTCTAATTTGAGTTGTGCAGAGACACAAATTAGCAAAATATCACAAATAAACGTGGCAACAACAGACTAAGAGCAAGTTCAATGGTGGAGTGTTAAAAAAGGATTTTAAGTATGCTTTTAATTATAATAATTAGAAATAATGAAGTTAAAAACTTTTTTAAAAAACTGTAAAATGGTATGCTCCAATGGTAAGATCCTAATTTTGGGTTCTTAAATTTTTTAAAAAATTAATTTGAAAAGTAAAATATAAGTACAATTGGTTGGTTGAAATTTATAAGCATTTTTTGAAAACATAAATTATTGCATTTCATAAAATTTAAAGTTACATGATTTAAAAGCATATTAAAACAAGATTACACAAAAGTGAATGATAACTATCACATAAGAAAAAGCATTTTCAGCATGAACCATCACCAAGGCACCGAGGAATTTGCAAAAAAACAGTTCCTTTTTTTGCCGCATGAAGAATAGCAGATTGGTCATCTTGTGGAAATTTACGCATATACTTAAGCATCTCTAGTTGCTGCAAATAAGAACATTCAAATATACCTGTTCTTGCAACACAACAACAGTTGTTGTGCTCTCATTTTCTGTTCAAATCCATCTGGTCCTAGCTCAGCTTCTTCACATGCCATCTCCTCCCTACTAAGCTTTGAAAGTAGCCAGTCATATGTAGTAGTAAACTCTCATAAACTAATCTCGTAAGATGGTAAGGAGAGAGAGCTTACCTAGCGAGGAACTTGTAGAAACCAATCATCAACTCTTTATCATTTTCAGATGCAGAGTTCAGCTTTCCCAAGCACCCAATACCAAATCCCGGTTCTGTTTTTAACAGTAAAACCATTCACTTAGACACATGTAATGATGTAATGGTGTGCAAAACAAAGTCACCAACAACGACTAAAGAAGAAAACTATACCAATTCCCATCTCCAAGAATATCTCCTCTTGAATTGCAGTTGTTACCGCTACAGCTTCCTGCATCAAAATGATATATGTAAACTTCTATCAGTGATCAATCCCTCCAATAATCAATAGCCTTTTTAATGATCATCATCATCAACAAATTCATATCTACTTAAGATTGGAGAATCCAACATGTGATATAGAAAGCTAAACCAAAATCTCAAATAACCACCACCCTAACTTAAAATGTGATAAGTCCCCCAAATTATATAATCTTATCCAATTTGAAAACGACATTGCTTTACCAACAACACTCTTTACATTACAGAGCAAGCATCAGTCAAAGGATAAATCACTCAATCAAACAATTACAAAGCAAGCATTACTCACCTTTTTATCCTCCACAACATCGGAGATTCGTTTCTTCACATCTTGCAACAATAAACCCATTTCCGATTCATTCCCGATTTGGGGTTTGCGTTTGAGGAACCAGATATCGTCGATGGTCACCGTCGTCGCTTGGATGGTGATAACGCCGGATTAGAAACCCATTTCCGATTCATGTATTTTCTCAATTCAACTTGAGAAGAAAATCTCACCGATTTTGTTGGGATCGGCTCCAAGGAAAAGAAAGAGAGAGGAACAAAAAAAAAAAAGCTTCGATGGATTTTTTTTTTTTTTTTTGTTATTTCCAGCAACCAATCAGAGACCAACACATATGAGATCCTTAATGATCCTAAAAATTCTTATCTTAGGATCGATTTTAACAATTATAATTTATTTTGATTTATTTTTAAGGTTAAGCATCTCTTTAAAATCACCGTTGAACTTGCTCTAACGCATAAGGATGCGTGAATCACTAAACCTCTGTAGAAACGATGGTTTAAAAATAAAAAAATAAAAAAAAATTGAACCTACAATAACACAGAAACCATTCACATAAGAACTAACGAAATTAAAGAGATTGATGACTGGAGTCAAAATTTATCATCAAACTAAGATCTAAAGGTGCTCTTTCTATAGCGTTCGAGTCTTTATAAGTATCCTTCATGATATCTCTTTTCACTCTTATCTCTTTTACTTTTGTACCTCGGTCTAATAATGTTGTTGCCGATGAGTTAGCTAAGATGGCCCGTAAACTCTGCCTCTTTCTGTGAGGGCTAAACTGGTTTCTATCTATCTATATGATCTCTGTTTTTTCAAAAGAAAAGATCGGCCGCTCATCCATATACGTTTTGATTTTCTGTGCTGATATGGGTTTGATCTTGATTACGAATCATGAGTTTCAACTTTGGCTACTGAGTTCTCGTGTAGTAATATGTTTGTGGATTTGACGTCTCTGGTCCAATGCATATATCTATGACAATGCATGCAGATTCGAGCTAGGATTAACATGTAAATTTACTTATCATACATCATAAAAGGTAATTCATTCACTAATATGCTCGTTGAAATGCCCTAACTGACTAGAATCTTGTGTACAATGGGTCGAGCTTTACACATAGCTAGCAACGGTGTGGCCGGACGCATCAAGGTCATGGGTTCTTCTCTACTGTCAACATATTCTTCTCCAATTCTCTGCCACTCAAAACACTGAACCATCGATCCAAGAGCCAAGCTCACTACCCGATGAGCTAGGCCAATGCCGGGACAAGCTCGTCGTCCAATCCCAAACGATAACAACTTTTGCTTTTGCTTTTCATTCTCGAACCTCTCTGGCTTGAACATTTCTGGGTCTTCCCATATAGACGGGTCTCTATGCATGGCCCATATGTTCACCAATAACATCGAACCACGTGGAACGTCGTATCCTGCCAACATGCAATCATCTGACGGCATATGTGGATCAAGTGTTGGAGCTACCGGGTAAAAACGTAGGGTCTCCAACACAATCATTTGTAGATAAGGGAGATTTATAGTATCCGGTTCATCTATTAACCGGTCAAAACCGATTTTCGTATCGATTTCCGCCCTAACTTTCTTTAATACTTCTGGATGGTTCAACAAATTCAACATGGCCCATTCTAAAGTCCATGCAATTGTTTCAGATCCAGCAAATATCATAACCTGTAAATTCAAAATCAATTATCAGCCTTTTGATTAGTGTTACTAAAGATAGTATATGGATTACACAATACTTACAAGTATGAGTCCTTTAAGAGTGACATCTGTATAATAATCAGGCTGAGTTTCTTGGAGAGTAAGCAAGTGATCTACCATAGTGGTACCCTTTTCTTTAACTGAACGAATCTCATCCACCAGACCCTGTAAAAAATTATCAAGCCGAGTCGCTAACTTTTTGATGCGTTTCTCAAAATATGTGATCCAACGTAAGATTGGCAAATAATCGGCTGCATTCCCGGCACCAGCGCTAGACATAATCTCGTCAATTAGGTATCTCACTTGCTGCGCAACTTCGTCTTGCTCTGTGCCCTCACCATAAAATCGTTTCCCGGCTACCATTCTAAATATGTTATTGATAGTCAACTCAAAAAGCAAATGTCTCATCTCAACCTTTGCAAACCCCTGATTATAGTCACATAAACAAATTATCAACTCTCACATTTTCATTTTCATACTTCTCAATCTTTTTTTTGAATAAATTACAAAAACCGAACCAAACCAAACCAAACCAAATTAAAAAATCGATTCTGAAGCCAAACTAAATAGTCACACCTGAATGCATGGTTAATAAACTCTCTTATATGAATTATCCGAACTGAATCGGAACCGAGAACTGGTTGGTATCTATACCCTAAAATATATATACCAAAAATATTATTGATTATATTTAGTTAGAAATAATGAAATATATACCCAAAAATACGAAAATAATAAAAATAACCTAATTAAATATCCAAAAATCTTTAGTCATATTTCAAAATCATACAACTTGGGTAAAAAATAACAAACTTTTATTGAAATTGAACCATCTTTTTCCCTACACCTATCCGAACCTGACTACACCTATCTGAACCGAATCCAAACCAAACTGATCCGAACGGAGACTAACCCGACATTCGCCGACCCGAATGCCCAGCTCTTAAGACTTTAAGACTCTTGTGTATAAACATTTTTTGCAGTGTGCACATGCAAATTGCCAAGTTTAGACTTTAGACCCATGTGATGATATAGTGGGCAGTACTAAATCACTAGGTTATCAACTTAATTATCTAGCTATATATATGTAATGTTCTGGTATGTAAAAGCTTACATACATGTTGCGAATTTTGGAGAGACGTAGTAACAAGTGTCGGATCTCATCCTTACGGACAGATAAGAAGCTGTTGAGCTTATTTGACGCGAAGATCTCTAGGGTGCAGATGCGGCGCAGGTTTCGCCAGTGGTCACCATAAGGCGCACTAGTCATAGTGGTGGAGTTATACTCAATATGTTTCCTTACAATGAACTCTGGCCTATTGGCCAAAACAATGTCGTTTTTCGTAAAGCATTCTTCAGCAATGGAGTAGGAAGAGACGACTACCATAAGACGGTTTCCGAGGCGGAGGCAGAAAATTGGGGCACCACCTATGGATTGAGAGAAAGAGAGCAATGTGCGGTGAAGCGGCATCTTCAGGAGGTGAAGGTGTCCAATCAACGGCAGTGGCCTAGCCGGACTTGGTGGTAGGTTGAACTTGCTTTGACTTTTGCCAAACAAAAGTTTAAAAGAAATGAAAACGAAGAAGGCGAGAGACAACATTAGGAAATGGCTTTCCATTAGATCAATGAATTTGTTTGTGTTGAAAATTTGAAATGAACACGAGACTTAAAAGTTATAGCTTAATTTGTAACGTAAGCGAGAGAGTTTACGTGGAGCAGGATGATGAAAAAAAGATGTTTATTTTGGAGTTGTCATGGAACTAATCCCACCCGTCATTAAAGATATCTTCACGTCTCATGCAATTGAACACTTGTAATACATCAACATTGATAAGAAATTGGGGTTCCCCCAGTACAACTGTACAAGTAGCATAGCCTGCAGGTAAGTTATAGAAAATAAGCAACACAAAACAAATGGACATAATAAAACAAAGAAATGAGAGGTTAAATTGAGAATCTTACGGACAAAAGGATGAGCTCTACACATCGATCGCTAGCAGAAACGTTTTGAACTTGATTGCGTTTTCAGAGACAAAACATAATTTTTAAAGTAAAATTTTAAACATGATGTCAAATGCTCTATCATAATATATTGTTTTCAATTTTTAAATACTTTAAACATAATTATGCGAAAAATTAAATGTCATATCAACCAAAAAAATTCAAACTATAAGAAATTTTCACATAACACACCAAATTAAGTCTTCTTTCAACCTTTCACAAAACCAAAATGATTTACCGAAAATACTCACCATAACAATTTGGGACAAAAATACTCATGTTATAGAATTGTTTTGGTTTAGTTTTTTCTCCGAACAAAACGACAATGACAAAAAGGTAGTTACATATTATTTATTTTACTTTAATATATATGTGCATGGTAATAAATGACAATAACAAACGTATATGTATATATATTTAATATCAGAATGTCATGTTTAGGAGAGAAGAAACAAAGAACACGAAAATGAAAAACTTGTTTCCAGTAAGAATTAATCGTGGGGTTCGTTATTGAATAAAAAGATTAGACTTTATTTGAATGAGAGATTTTTGGCAAGTTTGAACAAGTGAGAGATACGCGGCGAATAGATTATTTCGGATTTAAGATGAGAGTACCGCGGCGAGAAAAAGGAGACAACGATTTTGGCATCGGAATATTAGAATTTTCTGACCCAAGTCTTGGTATTTAGGATTAGTGATCTCGGTGAGAAAACTTTTGGCGTGAATCTTGGTAGATTCCATCAAGAAGAATTTCGGTTGGCCAGTCCAAATTTGTAAACATTTATGAAATAAGCATGATGCAGCATAGATTAAGTTTGGATCAAAGATTCGTGGTTGGGCAATACAAAAGAAAAGATGAAATTCTTGATTTAAGAAAAAACATATTTTTAGTTACCATAATAAATAATTTAATTATTCTGTGTGGTGATTGTTTTTCGTCATCTATTATGATAGCGCAAACAAGAAAAATAGTTCTAAAGTTGGTAAATGTTTTTTTTTTGTGGCTATTAATGTTAGTGATTTTTTCTCAACGTATTAAAATACTACCAAAAAAAAATACTACCCATTAACACATTAAAGATTAAAAATATGATTTTTCCGAATAAAACATTATTCTAAAAATAAAATAAAAAGCTTTTGAGTAATTACGTGAACACATGTAAAGAGTACATGTTTTTTTAGTAATTTCCCCAAAAGACAGAGAAAAGGAGTTACACTTCAAGCAAAAACATCAAGAATCTTATGGACAATGGGACTAGCTTTACACATGGCTACCAACGGTGTCGCAGGACGCATCAAGGCCACGGTTTCTTCTTCTCTACTGTCAACATAATCTTCTCCAATTCTCTGCCATTCGAAACACTGAACCATCGACCCAAGAGCCAAGCTCACTAGCCGATGAGCTAGGCCAACCCCGGGACAAGCTCGTCGTCCAATCCCAAACGACAACAACTTTTGAGTTTGCTTTTCATTTTCGAACCTCTCTGGCTTGAACATTTCTGGGTCTTCCCATATAGACGGGTCTCTATGCATGGCCCATATGTTCACCAATAACATCGAACCACGTGGAACGTCGTATCCTGCCAACATGCAATCCTCTGACGGCATATGTGGAACAAGTGTTGGAGCTGCCGGGTGAAGGCGTAGGGTCTCCAACACAATCCATTGGAGATAAGGGAGATTTACAGTATCAGATTCATCTATTAACCGGTCAAAACCGATTTTCGTATCAATTTCCGCCCTAGCTTTCTTTAAAACTTCTGGATTGTTCAACAAATTCATCATGGCCCATTCCAAAGTCCATGCTATTGTTTCAGATCCAGCGATTATCATAACCTTTAAATTCAAAATCGATTATCAGCCATTTGATTAGTGTTCTAGAATATAATAAATGGATAACTAAATACTTACAACTATGAGTCCTTTAAGAGTGACGTCTGTATAATAATCAGGCTGAGTTTCTTGGAGAGAAAGCAAGTGATCTATCATCGTGGTACCCTTTTCTTTATCCGCACGTTTCTCATCCACCAGACTCTGCAAAAACTTATCGAGCCGACTCGCTAACTTCTTGATGTGTTTCTCAAAATCTGTGATCCAACGCAAGATTGGTAAATAATCGGCTGCATTTCCGGCGCCAGCGATGGACACAATCTCGTCCATCAGCTGTCTCACTTGCTGAGTAACTTCATCTTTCTCTGTGCCCTCACCATAAAATCGTTTCCCGGCTACCATTCTAAAAACGTTATTGATAGTCAACTCAAAAAGCAAATGTCTCATCTCCACCTTCGCAAACCCCTGATTATAGTCATATAAACAAATGATCAACTCTCACATTTCCACATTCATACTTCTCAATCTTTATTTTGGGTAAGGTTCCCGGGTTTAGACCCATGCATGTAGTGATAGTAAGGTTCATACTTCTCAAACTTAACTACAAATGACTAGGTTCTATATATATATATATATATATATATATATATATATAACGTTAAGATATGTAGAAGCTCACATACATGTTGCGAGTTTTTGGAGAGACGTAGTAACAAATGTCGGACCTCATCCTTACGGACAGATAAGAAGCCGTTGAGCTTATGAGACGCGAATATCTCCACGGCGCCAATGCGGCGCAGGTTTCGCCAGTGGTCACCATAAGGCGCACTAGTCATAGTGGTGGAGTTGTACTCAATATGTTTCCCGAGAATTAAGTCTGGCCTATTGGCGAAAACAATGTCGTTTTTTGTAAAGCATTCTTCAGCAATGGAGTAGGAAGTGACGACAACCGTGAGACGGTTTCCGAGGCGGAGGCAGAAAATTGGGGCGCCACCTAGGGATTGAGAGAAAGAGACGAATGTGCGGTGAAGTGGCATCTTCAGGAGGTGAAGGTGTCCAATCAACGGCAGTGGCCTAGCCGGACTTGGTGGTAGGTTGAACTTGCTATGCCTTTTACCAAACAAAAGTTTAAATGAAATGAAAACGAAGAAGGCGAGAGATAAAACTAGGATATGGGTTTCCATTGGAGCTACGAATTTGTCTGTGCTGAAATGACCACGGGAGTTAGAAGTTATAGCTTAGTTTATAACGTAAGCGAGAGTTCACGTGGAGCATGATGATGAAAATAAGATGTTCAAATTTTGGTCCTGTCATGGAATTATCCCACCCGTCACTAAAGATATGTTCAGGTCTCATGCAATCAAACACTTGTAATATATCAACATTAACAGACGAAATATATATATATATATATATATATATATATATATATCAACATTGAATTTCCTAATAAGAATTATAAATTAATTATATATCAACTACAGAGAAATATATGCTGCTAAAATTTATTTTAGGAAATATTAATTTTACTAAACAAAACTTTAACGATTAACCCTCTTAATCTAGTATTTTAGAAAAATTTAAATAATTTATTTTCATACGGTATGGTACAAAAGCATTGCATATAAAAAATTAACCCTCTTAAGCTAGAACAGAATTCTAGTAATTATTTCTATACCATATAGGTCAAAAGTATATTGCATAATATTCATACCAAACATCTCTTAGTGTCACAGTAACTTAAAGACCATGCTTCATGTGAAGAATAATAGAAGGAACTGGCTCGATCTTGTGTCCTTCAACGACCTTTATATCATAGTTTTGTATAATTTTCACAGCCGTTATCTTCATCTGTGTCATAGCCACTTCTTTCCCCAAACAAGTCCTTGGACCGGCATTGAATGATAAGAACTTAAAAGAAGGCCCGTGTATCAACCATCCGTTCTCCGAAACCCATCTCTCTGGTTTAAATTCTGATGCATCTTCTCCCCAAACTGATTTCATTCTCCCTAATGAGTAAAGACAGAACACAATCTTTGAGCTCGCATCGACTTTGTGTCCGCTCGGAAGGACGTCCGATTTTGTAGGAGACTTGTGCTGAAATGGAACGGGTGGATATAGCCTGAAGGCTTCACACAACGCGCCATGTAGATACACCAACTTGTTTAGCTCCTTGGGATTGAATGAATCAAAGTCACAACCACTGGTTCTTGGAGACAGTTTTGTGTTGATTTCTTGACGAATCTTGGTTAATTATCACTTCTGAGTTCTTGGAGAGAAGCCAGAAGAACCAAGTGAGAGCAGAGCCAGTGGTGTCTCTACCAGCTAACATGAAGCTTAAAATCATATCTCTAAGGAACTTTTCATCACTAGGATTCAACAACTTGTACTTGCTCGTATCCACGTTCATGTGAGACATCAACAAATCTTTAGAAGAAGAGTCAGTGTTAATAACCCCACGGGATATTTCATCTCTCTTAGAAGCTATGCACTTAGAGCAAACTCGGTCAAAATTCGAGTGAGCCTTTTTCATCTTCAACTCATCTCCAAACCCAATCCATCTTTGCATCTTCCAAACTATCTCGGGCTTGACATGTCTGAAGAAGCTGGATCAACCCCGGTTGTTAAAACAAACGACTAGTTTGTTTTAAGTAAATCTGTGGAACACATCTTGTAAGTCAACGACTAGTTTCTTCTCAGCAACGCAATCAAGAAGTGGGACAAGCCCTTTCTCTAGCTTATCATGCTTGTTCTTATCGTAAACCTTTGAAAATCTGGATGACTCATCATGCCTTCAGCTGATTTCCTTAGATCTTTCCATAACTCTGAATCCGCGTTGAAAATCCCATCCCCCAAAAGATCGAATAGCTTCCTGAACTCGGATCCTTTTGGGTAATTCGCGAACTTTGAGCTCATGATGTAATGGATATTGGCCGGATCAACGGTGGCCAACATGTCGAGGCCCCCAAAGCACGGGCCTTTGAAAAGATAAGTTAAGTTTGAGGCCTCGAGAACCTCGGTTGCATAGTCGTAAATACGAGGGATCTCGACGAGTAAACCCGGAAGCCTACCGAGTATCGGCCAGTCCGTCATAAAGGAACGGTGAGGTTTCTTGCTAATCAAGAAATATCCGGAAATGAAGAAGAAAAAAAGGAAATAAATTGAGGCTTCAAGGATTGCTTGGTTGCTTTGATCTTCCGGGATTGGTTACAGATACAACGTTTTATAAAACGGTGCTTTCTTAATGTACTAGTGAAAGCAAAAGAAGATATATACAATCAACAAAATAAGAAAGATCAAAGGAACACTTTCTAAGACGAAGACTCGAACTTCTTCTAAGTTCTATCAAGCCTTCCTTCTATCTCTGTCGGCTATGTAAAAACACTAACGTGATAGAGGTTGCCCAAAACAGGAAAAAAAAAAAAACAAAAATGCCTTTTCTCAAGAAATGGAAAAAAATAAATAAACTTGAAACAGAAAACGCAACACCCACCGAAACAGGCCAATTCAAGTATTCAACATTTTTTTCTGTTTCTAATAAATAAGCCTTTTTTATAGGTTTACTCTTGAAGACAATGTTAGATTAGCTTATTTTCAGCCCAGGGAAGAAAATTGAGGCCCGCGTCTCAACAGAGTTCATGTTATAGTATCAAGTTTTTTCTCAGATTAGAAGAAGAAAAAAATAACTCCTATTACGGTTTTTGGATTACTCAGATTAGGCATTCCTTATTTATTCAAGAAAAAACCAACATATATATATTTATATATATACTTCCATTATATTTTATATGATGTTTTAGATATGTATGTTTTGTTTCAATTTCGGTGTAAAGTACACAAATATTTGTTTGTGACATTTGAGAAGAAAAAAAAAATTATAATCAAGTTGATTAAGTAAGTTTTTAATTTAAAAAAAAAGGAAAAAGATAGAGACAAAACCTATAAAGGAGAGAAAAAAAGTGAGTGCAATATTGCAATACGAAGGAACATATTAATTGCGTTTTGAATCCAAAGCTAAAAGCTACGCATAATCTCTGTGTCCCTTTCCAACCATAGCCATGTGACGTTTCGATCAACTTCTCTAAAAATTTATCCTTCCTCTTTTTTTTTTTTATGCATTCGTAATCGAATAGTATGGTATTTGTAAGAGTTTAGGTCCTAAACGGCGACATAAATGTGAATCTCAATTTAAAAATACACTATTATAGATATATGTTACTCTCACTTGATTGGAGTTGAAAACGAGTGTACATTAAACACATGTGTAGAAACATAAACACACGTGTAGAATAAGTGACCAACAAATAATTGACACTGAAACAAGACGTCTCTCATAAAAGTATATGTAGAGACATCATTGTTATCGGGTCATTCCCTCCCGACAACGAAAACGACTTAACAGATAAATGCTTCTGCCAAATTCAGCCGTAATATTCACCGAACTCAGTCTATATTTTTATTATTCTACTAATTGTTACATCGTATACACAATAATTACAAATCTTTCCAGTCCTAATTTTAGTTTGAGGCATAACAAATAAATTACTAGACCACATGAGAAAGGCAGTAAATTAGTTAGAGCAAAAAGTAATAATACAAAGTTATAACTGGATTTTTATTTACATTTCACAAACCTACACATGTACATATGGTGATTTTAAAAAATATTAAATGACCATTATGTCGATTTAATGGTGATTTTAAAACTTTTTGTAATAACTATCAAATTTTAAATGATTTTGTTTCAGCATTTGAGTACATAAATCCCATTTTTCGTTTATAAAATAAGAAAATGTTTGTTTAACATTTTTCCTGCCTATTTTTTTTTGTTGCAAATGGTAGGTCATCATATTTTGCACGTATATAATTATAATTTTATTTGAATGGAAACAGGAAATGTATTAGTCAAACATCACAAAAAAAAAACAAAAAACAAAAAATAAATGTTATGGATCATAGTTTGTAAACTATATATATATAAAAAATCAATCTACATTTCATATTAATTTAGTCGTAATGTAATTATTGAAAATATAGATTCCATGTCACGGACCTATTGAAAAATGTCTCCTCGTATAAAATAATACGGTTTAAATTAAAATTTAAACGATTTGATTAAAACCTACCATCATGTTTTTCAATGTTAGGACTTTTCGCGGATAGACTATATTATTAATCAATACACAGACTTGAACCAACCTTATCTTAAAGTGGTTTCGTTTACGTATTTAAGTGTTTGCGAAGTGCTACAATGTAAAGTTAGGTATACCGCATACGTATATGTCGTGGTCCTCATGGAAATGAAAATATCTAGTATATATACAGCAATAACTCACATCTTCGAGTGTTGTAGCCGACCGACAATGTTATATTAGACAAAGCCAAAACTAAACCGAATTAAAAACAAATCAAATACTGAAAAAATTGGTAAACACAAGAGTTTCTTACTTCACAACAAATTTAATGTAATTTCATGATAGAAAAACAAATCGACTCTACTAAATCCTTAAAAAAAACATCGCTAAGAATTTTTTATTTCGAAAAACATTGGTTATTTAGCTTAAGCATTCCGAATTGGTATTAACCGTCTTTGAAAAAAAAAAGAAAAAAAAAAACATTGCATCACATGCTAATCTATGTACATAGACAACTTGACCTAGTGGCTGATGGATAATTTGGCCAACTCCAGGAACAAAAACAAAAAGAAAAGAAAAAGGAAACAGACACATTGTACAAAGACTTTTTAAACACACGATCATTAATTGTTTTTGCTTGTTAATACAAACCCACATAAAAGTTTATTTTCGTTAAAACGGACACATATTAAAGTATCTTTTTGTCAATACGAAGTTACGAACATGTACACATTAAATTTTTATTTTAACAATACGATAACACATTACATGTTTTTCTCTTACACATTGACGTAGTTCCACAAATTAGGTTGTTTTGGTTAGCATTGACAAAATATACACAAGTAAAAGCAATTTTCTGATATTCCTGGTCAGTGATTTACGATTCTCTATATGGATCCAAATTAGGGTTTCGGGTTTGTTTATGGTGAATTAAATAAGAATTCCTGGTTATATAACACAAGCACACATGGTTAAAACACAAAACAAAAAACAAAAAAGCAAGCACACGTCAAAGTTCACATCGAGAAAAAAAGAAAAGAAAAGGAGATCCGTAATGGAAAGACAATAGTAACGAAAGAACAATGACAGTGTTTGCCTATAAACTCATCATGCTCTGTCTTGTCTTGTCTATTACAATGTTCAGTCTTTTTTCTGCATATGCAAAGCTAAAAACGATAGTTGTCTTTAAATATAAAAAGGGTCCCCAAAATCGTAAAATTTGAAATTGAAATTCTCCTAAACTTGGAAATTCTTACTGGCAAATCAATACAAAGTGTGTATTTGTGTGTTTTTGTACTTGTAGGACCGATGATTGCATTTTTTACTTGTATATATCTTCGTATATACTTTAGTAATGAAAATTAGGATTAATAGTTTCTTCGTATAATATGGGCAGATTAGGACGGAGCCCTTGAAGAACTACGAAGAGGTTGAAATTTATGTTTCACGATCTTTTATACGGAATATTTCACGAAAATTCATGAAAAATAAATTTAATTTCGTTGTTTTGTAAAAAATAAGTTCCGGAAACACAATAAAGTGAAACGATAGAGCATGCAAGGGGTAAGGGTCTGATGTTCATTCCACGTAGTGCTTCTAAACAAAGGAATATAAAGTACGTATAATTGTTTTTGTAAATTAAATTTTGACCCGAGTTCATCTTTTTTTTCACCGGTTAGAAATAATGAGGAGGATAACAGTAAAAACAAGATTTTTCATGTTTTTTTTAACTGATCATGAGGAAAATATTTTTCGGTAGAGTGATATTATTTCTTTCCCTCCTAGTTTTACTTTTTTAGTCTCATTTTTTTACCATTTACACCCAAAACATTTTGTTTGATAAAAGACTAAAATTCAAGTGAATTTAGAAACAGGGCCGTATGTCTTGCGCACGGAGATATAAAGTACCAATAATGATCTTAGAGACTATTATTGACAAGAAGTCAACAAACATTAAACGTGCTCTTGTCTAGTACTAATAGTCTATTAATACTAGTATTATTTTTTCTAGCTAATAAGTAATAAATAATGTCAATAACACTGAGATAAGTTTACCGATCATCAAATGAAATAGAAAGGCAAAAGATGTTGTAGTTCTTTTTGAATGGTCTATTATCTCCAATTTTTTGAACGAGTTCATCAGTTCATTTCGTGCTCAATTTTGCTTTTTCCTTTTTTTTTGCATCTCTTTAAATATTTGAGTTTATTATTGTTTAGCTTGGATCAACCATTATTATATATGCGGATGTTGTTCTTGTTGTAAATTCGTCTCTTTCATATAGATTGGACAACCAATCAATGTCTTTTTTTTAAAAATTGAATTATGTGGTTGACAAAAAAAGACATAGAAAAACTTCTTAACTCTGTGAATATACTATAGGTTTTACGTGGATTTCATCTGGAATATAAAAAAGATAGTCAGAACGTATAGTAATTTTAAACCTTATTTGGCCGTAAACAATTACAGAAGGAAAACCATCGGTTAGACATTCTTGTAGTTTGGTTATATAGCTTGTTACCAATTAATTTGTGTATAAATGGTATGCATATCGTACATAGTTTGTTTTATCATTTTGTTATTGATTAATTTGTGTATAAATGGAATGCATATGGTACATAGTTTGTTTTATCATTTTGAATCTGTCCCTGGAACCGGCGATCTCTAGGCTTTGCCAAAAGTCTTTACCAGTTGAGTTATCGACTCTTGGTAAATTGTTAGTATTTCACATAATACCATTTTAGTTTCGAGTAATGAGTTTAATTGTTTGTATATTCTTTATGCTCTATACTGTTCTAAAGTGAACTCAATTTTGTGTGTACTACCTTATCGATACTTGGAATATGTTAGTCTAGACCAAGAAAAGTAGAAACGAATATCATACCTACTCAAGGAAAATAACAAGAAAGTGGGAAGAAATAACTATTTAAATTAACCTATGCAATACTAAGGAATAGTGATTAATATTGACATTTTAGAAAACATTGAAATGGTCCAAATGTTTCCCATAAATGTCTAATCAAAGAGATAAGGCATGAATCGTGCCATCAGTCACTTCCTCAAATTTTCTTCTTTCTTTCATTAGGTCATATTCATGAATACATATCCTCTTTTTATTATCATCATATATATCAATAATAATTGATATTCTTTTAAGGCCCACATGTTAACTGATCGGCTTGACTGCTTGAGTATAACCTTCGAATACATGCTTTATAAAAAAGATACAATATTTGATACATAATTTATAGTATTGCAATGAAAACTATCATACTTTTGTTTTTTGTTACAAGGCATAAGAATATCATACTTAAACAAATAAAATTGTGGATTTTTTCATATAAAGCAAAATGGATAAAAGTATGTACGTTTAGTTGTTTCTATACGATTGGAATAATTATTTAAACATTGTAAAATGCTTTTTTTTTTGTTATATGAATAATTCACCCCTTGCTGCCCCCAAAAGAAAAAAGAAAAGAAAAAAAGATAAAGTAAAAAACTAAAAACTAAAAACTAAAAACAAAAGCAAAAACCCTAGAATTAAATGGTACTACAAGTTGGAGTGGGTACAGGCACAGGCGCAGAGCACGATCGACCAAAACGAAATGTCCCATGCATGTCTTTAATTGCTTTAGAGTTAGTTCTTCCAAATCGAGAATTAGTTTAAATTATCAATAAATAGTAGTACCAACTACTAGTCGTACCACGACCTTTGCAATCCATTGGACTAACGTCTTTTATCTTTTCTTCTTGCACCCTCGTGCACTAGTACGCGAGCATACATGTTGCCAAAATTTTTAAAAAAGAACTGGAAAAAAAAAAAAAAGAATCATACATATGAATCTTAGACTTCTTAGTTCTTAGTCGACAGTAATACATTAATTTAAAAATAATAATAATAAATAAATAAATACATTAATTTATGCTTTTGAAAATTAGTTTATATAGAATATATATATTCCATTAATTTCAAATTTGTTTTCGTATATGACTGCTTTGGTTTCCTTGTTGTTCTAATTAACGTTCCATGATCCTATCGAAAAGATATGTAAGTGGGAGCGTCTATCAAATAAATCTACGGAAGATTTGTTCTAAAAATATTAAATTCAAATTAATGTGTACACACATATTAACAAACTTATGGTAATCTAGTAGTGGGTAAGAAAAAAATATTAACAGGTTGGGACTGTCATAGTGGATTGATATTTTTATCTCTAGGTCTCATAATATCAACTTTGGACCTTTCGAAATAACTTTTTCTACTTATATATCAAAAATAATTTCATTCTAGAAACGGTCACTTTGTTATGTTAGGTTTCATGGATTTTTCACGCAAAACTATTTAAAATTAAATTAACCGATAATATGTTTACTTATTACAGCCTAAGGGACCAAAGTCAATGCATGGAAAGAACAACTAAATTAAGGATTAGTTGGCCCCGGAAAGAACAACATGATCCCCTCACGCATATATGAAATAATCTAATCAAGTCTTAATCTTTGATAAGTCAAATTGACGACGTCATTACAATTGATTATAAGGGAATCGAATAAGCTATTAATCAGTATTGACAGTCACTATCCGCGACAGGCAGAGTCACAAGCCAAATAAAAGGGAACCGCGTGGTACGTACGGGCTGACGCCTAGCTGCTACGGTCATGACAATAAATTGCCCAATCANCACCCTCGTGCACTAGTACGCGAGCATACATGTTGCCAAAATTTTTAAAAAAGAACTGGAAAAAAAAAAAAAAGAATCATACATATGAATCTTAGACTTCTTAGTTCTTAGTCGACAGTAATACATTAATTTAAAAATAATAATAATAAATAAATAAATACATTAATTTATGCTTTTGAAAATTAGTTTATATAGAATATATATATTCCATTAATTTCAAATTTGTTTTCGTATATGACTGCTTTGGTTTCCTTGTTGTTCTAATTAACGTTCCATGATCCTATCGAAAAGATATGTAAGTGGGAGCGTCTATCAAATAAATCTACGGAAGATTTGTTCTAAAAATATTAAATTCAAATTAATGTGTACACACATATTAACAAACTTATGGTAATCTAGTAGTGGGTAAGAAAAAAATATTAACAGGTTGGGACTGTCATAGTGGATTGATATTTTTATCTCTAGGTCTCATAATATCAACTTTGGACCTTTCGAAATAACTTTTTCTACTTATATATCAAAAATAATTTCATTCTAGAAACGGTCACTTTGTTATGTTAGGTTTCATGGATTTTTCACGCAAAACTATTTAAAATTAAATTAACCGATAATATGTTTACTTATTACAGCCTAAGGGACCAAAGTCAATGCATGGAAAGAACAACTAAATTAAGGATTAGTTGGCCCCGGAAAGAACAACATGATCCCCTCACGCATATATGAAATAATCTAATCAAGTCTTAATCTTTGATAAGTCAAATTGACGACGTCATTACAATTGATTATAAGGGAATCGAATAAGCTATTAATCAGTATTGACAGTCACTATCCGCGACAGGCAGAGTCACAAGCCAAATAAAAGGGAACCGCGTGGTACGTACGGGCTGACGCCTAGCTGCTACGGTCATGACAATAAATTGCCCAATCACAGCAAAATACCAACGTGGCACAGACATATGGGTCCAATATGTCTGCCCAAACTAGCCAAATATTACGTGTCAACTGTCCCCGCTTGTCCCCCTGTCTCGGTCTAGCCATAACAAACCGAGCCCACATTTATATCAACATGGAACTACGCTGACGTGACCTTTTCCTTATCGCCACTATAAATACCGCCCCATCCTCGCCGATTTTTTTATATCTCCTCATCAAAACAAAGTCTAATACTTTCAACTTACCAAAACACGTTCTAAACACTCGTAACATTTCAATCATGACCGTTGATTCAGCTCTACGATCTCCAGTGAACTACTCACCATCCGGTAAGGACGTGAAGGCTCTCAGGTTCATCGAGGAGATGACACTTAACGTCGACTTCGTTCAGAAGAAAGTCATCAGAGAGATACTGAGCCGTAACTCGGAGACTGAGTATCTTAAACGGTTCGGCCTTAAGGGATTCACCGACAGGAAAACATTTAAGAGCAAAGTTCCGGTGGTTACTTACGATGACCTTAAACCAGAGATTCAACCTATAGCCAATGGTGACCGGTCTATGATCTTGTCTTCTCACCCTATTACCGAGTTCCTAACAAGGTATATGATACATAACCCAAAAATGTAAATTATTTTTAGTGTTTCTATACTTAGATTAAGTTATATATAATATATTCATTAATAATTGTGGATTAATCTTTTAATTTTGTAATCAGCTCTGGGACATCTGCTGGTGAAAGGAAGTTGATGCCCACCATTGACGAAGACATGGACCGGCGTCAGCTTCTATACAGTCTTCTCATGCCTGTGATGAATCTGTAAGTTAAATTTCTATTTATTTGATTTTCAATTAATTTATATCTTGTGGTAATAGCTGCATGCCAAGAGTATGAAAACAGTCTAAAAAGAACAAATTAATCCAATTCTAATTTTTAAACGCCACGAACTACAATTTAAACTGTGAAAACTTAATCTGAATGTCTAAACCATATATCATAAATACTAAACCCTAACTGCTAAATTTAAATTTGAACTCTAAAGTCTAAAGACATTTATCTATTTATATACTTAAGTTTTAAGCCATTCAACACGTCTTTGACTCTTTTCAAGACTGTTTAAGATCTTTTGTTTTGTCAGTTATCCTTTAAAATGTTACTTCATTTTATTTGCAATAATCAAATTAACAGTCTAAACTATTAAAGANATCCGGTAAGGACGTGAAGGCTCTCAGGTTCATCGAGGAGATGACACTTAACGTCGACTTCGTTCAGAAGAAAGTCATCAGAGAGATACTGAGCCGTAACTCGGAGACTGAGTATCTTAAAAGGTTCGGCCTTAAGGGATTCACCGACAGGAAAACATTTAAGAGCAAAGTTCCGGTGGTTACTTACGATGACCTTAAACCAGAGATTCAACCTATAGCCAATGGTGACCGGTCTATGATCTTGTCTTCTCACCCTATTACCGAGTTCCTAACAAGGTATATGATACATAACCCAAAAATGTAAATTATTTTTAGTGTTTCTATACTTAGATTAAGTTATATATAATATATTCATTAATAATTGTGGATTAATCTTTTAATTTTGTAATCAGCTCTGGGACATCTGCTGGTGAAAGGAAGTTGATGCCCACCATTGACGAAGACATGGACCGGCGTCAGCTTCTATACAGTCTTCTCATGCCTGTGATGAATCTGTAAGTTAAATTTCTATTTATTTGATTTTCAATTAATTTATATCTTGTGGTAATAGCTGCATGCCAAGAGTATGAAAACAGTCTAAAAAGAACAAATTAATCCAATTCTAATTTTTAAACGCCACGAACTACAATTTAAACTGTGAAAACTTAATCTGAATGTCTAAACCATATATCATAAATACTAAACCCTAACTGCTAAATTTAAATTTGAACTCTAAAGTCTAAAGACATTTATCTATTTATATACTTAAGTTTTAAGCCATTCAACACGTCTTTGACTCTTTTCAAGACTGTTTAAGATCTTTTGTTTTGTCAGTTATCCTTTAAAATGTTACTTCATTTTATTTGCAATAATCAAATTAACAGTCTAAACTATTAAAGAAACATAAATATTATGGTAACTAATAGTAATTTATTGTTTACAGCTACGTGCCTGGATTAGACAAAGGCAAGGCTCTATACTTTTTGTTTGTGAAGGCTGAATCGAAGACTCCCGGTGGATTACCGGCACGTCCAGTGCTCACGAGTTATTACAAAAGCGAACAATTCAAGAGACGTCCTCACGATCCGTACAACGTGTACACGAGCCCTAATGAAGCCATCCTTTGTCCCGACTCGTCCCAAAGCATGTACTCTCAGATGCTTTGTGGTCTCCTCATGCGTCACGAAGTCCTCCGTCTTGGTGCCGTCTTCGCTTCCGGTCTCCTCCGTGCCATAGGGTTCCTTCAAACCAATTGGAAAGAACTCGCTGACGATATCTCAACCGGAACCCTAAGTTCCAGAATCTCTGACCCGGCGATCAAAGAGAGCATGTCCAAGATCTTGACCAAACCTGACCAAGAATTGGCTGATTTCATAACTTCGGTTTGTTGTCAAGATAATTGGGAAGGTATCATTACTAAGATTTGGCCTAACACCAAGTACCTTGACGTCATCGTTACCGGAGCCATGGCTCAGTATATTCCGATGCTTGAGTACTATAGCGGCCGTCTACCTATGGCTTGCACGATGTATGCTTCGTCCGAGAGTTACTTCGGGATTAACATGAAACCAATATGTAATCCTTCCGAAGTTTCTTACACCATTATGCCTAACATGGCCTACTTCGAGTTTCTCCCTGATGAAGTGGCAACAGAACAATCTGAACTTGTGGAGCTAGCTGATGTCGAAGTCGGGAAAGAGTACGAGCTTGTGATCACAACCTATGCTGGGCTTAACCGTTATAGAGTTGGTGATATCCTTCAGGTAACTGGATTCTACAATTCCGCTCCACAGTTCAAGTTTGTGCGGAGGAAGAACGTTTTGCTTAGCATTGAGTCGGATAAAACTGATGAAGCTGAGCTCCAAAGGGCTGTTGAGAATGCATCGGTGTTACTTGGGGAGAAAGGAACCCGCGTGATCGAGTACACAAGCTACGCAGAGACAAAGACTATACCTGGCCATTATGTCATCTACTGGGAGCTTTTAGTGAAAGATCAAACCAAGCCTCCAAGTGACGAGGTCATGGCTCAGTGCTGCTTGGAAATGGAGGAGTCGTTGAACTCTGTGTATAGACAAAGTAGGGTTGCGGATAAGTCGATAGGACCACTCGAGATACGTGTGGTGAAGAATGGAACGTTCGAGGAGCTCATGGACTATGCCATCTCGAGAGGTGCATCGATCAATCAGTACAAGGTGCCGAGGTGTGTGAGCTTTACACCAATCACAGAGCTGCTTGACTCAAGGGTTGTATCAACACATTTCAGCCCGGCTTTGCCACATTGGTCACCAGAACGCCGTCGTTGAGAAGATTTTGTTTTGGTTTAGAGTTTGTAAGTCGTACAATAAGTCCGGTGTACGGATGTTTACCCGATCAATGTTTACTCACTCTCTCCCTCCTTTTGTCTGACTTCTAAGTAATAAATAATAAGTAATGTAATCCGAAGAATGTCAAGTTTATGCATATCAGTAAAATTACTTTAGAATTTAAATTATACTATATATAGGATATTGATTATATTTAGCTTTCGTGAAACTTTTCTGTTTATAAGATTAAGAATATGAAACCAAGTTGAAACCGTATTTCAATACGATTTGAATCAAGTTTCGAACTCTAGCAATATGCATTTGTAGTTTTGTCTAAAAGAAATATTCAAAACAAAAAATAATGTGCAAATGAGATGGTTTATCGTTTATCTTATTATAAAGTTTGGTTTTCTATGTTAGTAAAATAATTTTCTTTCCCTTAACCAAAAAATAGAAAACCTACAAAAAAAATTATATATTTCATATACTAATGGATATAAAGAAAATAATCTAGGTTTTACAATCTTTCAGATTTGACATTTGATATTATTTATAAAAAAAAACTCATTTGTGTGGATTCTTTGCAATATATTCTTTGGATTTTGATTCTAAATTCTAATAATTTACTCATAAAACTCCATTAGATTTTTATTTCAAATGGCACAATATATAAATAATTATAAATTTATTTAATTTCAAATAACACTGGAATTTAACAAAGTATTTAAATCCTACTTGAATAACACCAAAACAAGAATAACTTCCTTCTCCTTAACAAAAAAAAAAAAACAAAAGAAAAACATACTATTGTAATATATTAAGTTAAGAGTGTCAATCAATCAATTATTCTATTTACATGTATCAAAACTTTTTTTAACAGCTAATTGTTTTATGCTAATTATGTTTTTATTATTATTTGATATTCAGTAAGATATAAATTTGATATGATGTAATAGAAATTTAAATTGCATTGCAAGAGGCGAAAAAAAATTGCATTGTAAAATCGAGTGAGTGAAATTTCAGTATGTTTTTTTAAATATCAAATAAAATCTAAAATTAATATGCAAAGTACTCCTTAAAATTCAAATATTTTCAATGAAAAGAATACCATGAAACAAATATTTGAAAATCATCAAATACCACAATGCCCACCCGGTCCACCAAAAGAAAAGGCTACTCCGTTTGTCTTGCTATAACCCCAATATATTATTCTAAAACACTTAGAGTTTGTATAACTTTTTATCCTCCGATGATTGATATTAATTCTTTTATAGTTCGAATTTCTAACCTTCACATGAACAAAACTTGAACTCTTTTGAAAGTCGATAACTGGAAAATGTCCATTTCCCATTGGAGGACTGAATCCATCCGGAGATACAAATGTATTTCCTCCAGATCGTACCAAAGAAGCTCCTTTTTTTAAGTGTGTAAACAACTCTTTAGGCCAATATCCGATTATTTCATCTTCTACCTTTAATGTCCAGTTACCTGTAAAACCATCCTATATAAAAACAAAAAAAATAAGAAAATAAAACAATTAACAAAAATATATTATGTATATGCATATTTATTTTTCAAGTAAAAAATGAAACTTTGGCTTTAAAAGTAGGATTCTCAATATTTATATCAAATAAACTATTTATACATATATTGAGAGAAGTTAAAGAAAAGTTTACCTGAAAAATTTGCGGTGTGAACTGAACCGTTGTTTCACCACCATAGATAGAGGATTTACTAAAAATGCTTCCAATCGAGGGATTTGGTGATACAATTATAAAGCCCGGACAGATTGTGTTATAACATCCCGTCTTTTTATAGCCATCTCTCTAATAAAAAAGAATGAAGTGCAGAATATTATGCAAAGAATTAAAAGGATTAAAGGCAAACTGATTGTTCCATTTTATTGGTGTAATCAAGAATGAATTATTAGCATGTAATGTAACATAACTTTTTAACAATACTATGTACTTATAGTCCAGTATATAGTAAATCGTGTGGAACTGTCTACATACAATCTAGGATGCACCTAAATATAAGTTTAAATTATGTGTGAGATAGATAAAATATTTATGTTTATGCAAACTTTTCAATAATTTAAATCTAACATCTAATTGTAAATTGATTTGTATAAGGTATGATAGTTACTTACCGCCCAACCAACTTGTATGCTATTGTGTCGATTACGAGATCTATTCTCTAACCAAATCTGACTTTTACAGTACTGATTATTTTGAACAGTTACGTTGTGAATACTTACTTCTGCACCTCGATAGATGCTCCTGCTCAAAACGGTTTCGATTACTGCAAACTGTACACATGAAATCAAAGTCGACTTCTTAAAAATATTTTCCATGCTTCATAGCATTAGAAAAATAGCAAAAGTATTATTAATTTATTTTCCTTTAAAAACTGAGATGTTAATAAATTTAACAATTTATATGGGACTTTTTAATGGAATAATTTTTTAAAAAGAAGACCTACATGTTGGCCAGGATACCCGACTGCATCAAGATGAACACTCTCAGTACTATTTCTTTGTCTTAAAATTGGTACTGTTCCTTTTGGACAACTTTGATCATTTGTTTTATATTTACTTTTTTTACCAAGGTTTTCATTTGAACTGAATTTTTCCTGCATCATATCAAAATGATTAAAAAACTACATTAAACTATACCGGAATTTTCGAAAATATTTCCCACATTTATTTGAATAAAAGTCAACCGTTGTACCTGAATTTTGTGGTGTTTCAGCAGTGGATGTTGGAAAGCTGGTTGTTTGTATATATCAACGCAATCGAAATCTTGTAAACTTGACTACAAATTTTTTAAACAAAACTATTTAAAGAGCGAAAGTATCAAATTTTAAAGAAAAGAAAAGACAAAGTAGAAGTTATAGATCAATCTCACATCAATGTATCCTTCGGCCAATTGCAATGAATGCAGATAAAACGTCACAAGCACTAACTGTAAAATCATGTTTTTTACTTATATTTCTCCAATGCTGTGGATCCATTATTTATATATAAACCAATTCGAGTCAAGTACTAATTTTCAGTTATTGCTAGTCAACATAGTCATAATCACTTGCCGTTTATAAACTTACCATAACTGCTAATAGACTATACCATTAACCATTCCGTAACCTCTTATAAACTTACCAGAAATGTTAAATACAAAAATTTAATTCCTAAGACTTTTTTTTTCTTTTGATATAATCAAGACTACAAATATGAAAGTAATTGTTTTTTTTTTGGTCGGAACAAATATGAAAGTAATTATACGAATATGTAAATAAATCTGTGAATATATTTATTTTACTTTCCATATTTATAATATGTTTACCAATTTCTTTTTATTACCGATGTGTAGTAAAAAAAGCAATATCTTTTTGCTAATATTTATATTTGGATTCTTCCTCTGTTTTCACTTGAGAGGTTCACCATCTCTCATCTATCTCTCGATATCGCTCACTTAAACACAAGCACATAGAGAACCTTGTTCCCTCGTACGTTCTATCTAGTCTTTCTC
This sequence comes from Camelina sativa, assembly GCF_000633955.1. Classification (NCBI taxonomy): domain Eukaryota; kingdom Viridiplantae; phylum Streptophyta; class Magnoliopsida; order Brassicales; family Brassicaceae; genus Camelina; species Camelina sativa. Next base: position 22,991,404 of record NC_025700.1, on the reverse strand, counting down.
TTTGATACTTATTCTAACACAAAGAGATAGAATAAGAAGAGAGAAAACATTAATTGTCTGTATTATTTTGGATCACTTGGATGGTTCTTACAACACACACATTTATTTATACTACGTCATCTTCTACTTCCACCCGCCACATGCAACCATATTTCTACATTCTAGTTTCTAAAACGTACAACATAGTCTCTCTTAGACAAGCCACTATTACAACAACTCATAACAACTACACTTAAAAGACTCTAGACATTAACTAACATTTAAGGAACTGTTATTAGATAAATGATTTGTGAATTCATATAAAATTGTAAAATTATAAAAATCAAAAGGTATGAAATTTTAAATAACATGTTTTATATTTGGATTTGAATCAAATCAATTTTTTAAATCCCTCTGCAAGTCTTTGAAACCGAAATGTCACAATTCACTCTCACTAAGAGATCACAACATCTCACTAAGAGATCGCAACATCCTCGTTGCGTACCAAAACTATCACCCTGAGGGTGTGAACCCATTCGAGTCCACACTCGTCTGGATTCGGCTTTGATACCACTTGTAACGCCCCGACCGTCACCTTGCTTAGTGGGCTCCTTGTCCACTCATGACCCATGGACATACAACATACCTCACTTAGTGGGACTTACGTTTACTTCCGGCCCGTAGGTTCACCCATATCAGATGGTCGGTTTGTTACGTTTGGAAAGCTTTTAAAGATTTGTTTACCGTTTCTTCAAAATCACCAAATAGTTTTTCCCTGTGTTTTGTTCTCACTAGCACAATTATGAAAATCATTTTCCGGAAGGTCATCTATCCTGAAACTACTCCAGCTCAAGCACACTTAATTCTGAAGTTATCTCAGAACCCTTGACTGAAAAGATAATTGCACTTTAGTGACTAGATGATCAAATCAATTTTTTTTAAATCACTCCACAAATTTCTGAAACCGAAATGTAACAATACGATATTTATAAAATATATATTTAACACATATATAAAATAGTCTATATATAAGTTTTTACACATATTTGGATAAATATCAAATTTTTAGTAATATTTTTAATAAAGTTCTATTAAGTTAAGTATATGGCAATAACTTTTCTGTTTTTGCAAGACTAGAGAAAGAAATAAAAAATAACCAAAACACCTTTAAATTAAAAGAGTTGAGCGTCTCAACTTGTTTGAAATTTACTCATGATATATAAATCCCAAATTGTTTCGCTCTGGTATTTCGATCCAAACTTACATACGTTTGTAAAATCATCAAGCAAGCGTACGTCCAAACTTCCAAAACGCAGTGTGTTCTTGTTTTTTACCAAATGGAATTGTATGTTTTAGAAAGATTCTTTTATCTTCCCTTCTGAAAAGTGAAACATAAGATAGGATAATATCTTTGAGCAGCTTGGGAAATGTGGTTTTACACTTCGAAAGTTGTGCCATCCATTCCTGTTCTCGAATTTGGCTGTGTGCCATCATCGACTCTAAACAAAGCCCACTACATATAGTATTTATTTAAAAAGGAATATTTCAAATCGTCCGTAGAAAAGTACTCTTTCTGTCTTCAATAAATTGATATTTTGAAAAAAAAATTGTGTTTAAAAAAAAATTAGTTTTGTAGATTAAAAAGCTAAAATGATTTTTCTACTTTATTTTATTTTTATAATTCAGGATAAATTCTTAGACCTATGGAAAGACCAAGACTAATCCATGTGGGACGTGGATTCACGGATAGACCCTGAATTAGACTAATCCATTTTTTTTCTACTAATCCATTTTTTTCTACTTTACTTTTTATTCGACTAAGCTCGTTTTCATGCAAGAACATGAATTGGTATAGAACAATAATATTGACAATTTGACATGGCATGGTTTCACGACGTATTTTGATGATCACGTAATTAAGCATTATATAAACCTAAGATATTTACATCTACGTATATACATTAACCATCAACATATTCGGTAAATAGTATTTTCAAAAAATATTCGGTAAATAGTTATATAAGTTGTTTGTACGTAATTTATGAGCAATTTAAGTTACTTATTATTAATCAATACCATTTCACTAAATTTAAAATTAGTCGAAAACTAGTTAAAAATCCTCAGTTACTTACCTATCATCATTTTCAAATTTTCATTGTAATTTGGTTATAAAAAAACTGAACCAGTTATTTAGATAAAGAAAATGGCCAAAATTCGATCTTTTGTATTCATAATAGATAAGACACACTAAAGCAAGAATTTTTATAAAAAAAACTTAGTTGCTTTAGGATTTTATTTATTTATTTTTGGTTGCAAATGTATGGAAAACAAAACAAGAAAGAGAAGCCAACCATCTTTATTCTTTAATCTCTGCTAGACTGCTATGGGTTGTGGTTCCCCCCGCATTCGCATGACATGGCACAGTCTCCATCGTTCCTACCACGTCACCAACTATAAGTGGACCATTAATTCGCATGATACGCACCGCACAACCTTTGTTTTTTTATAATAGGAACTAGTACAATACAACCTTTCGATTTTAATATAATACGGTACGAGAATAACAAACTATAATCATAAAATGCATATCTGAATCGTCAACAACTATTAGGTATGGATAGGTTTTATCTGTTTTGGTGTAAATGTTTAAGTTTATATCATTTCATATTTTTTTTTGTTGCGTACGACTTATTAACTAACTAATGTGAAAAGGGGAAAGACACCAAACAAAAGTTATATTCCATTATAGCTAGACACCAAACAAATGTTCGTTGTGTATATGTGTGTTGCGATCTTGCAAGGAGAACTGGTATTGTATCTTGTATGTATGTTGCGTTCTTGAAAGGAGAACTGATATCATGAAAATCGTTCAGTAAAAATATGTTCATATTACAATATGATAAGTGTGGTTAGTTTCAATCCATTGATCATTCTAAATTATATGTTAAGATCAATTACAAATGAAAAAAAAAAAAAAAATCTAATCATCTTTCCATTTCTTTTTACAAGTTGAATTAACAAGACCTGACCCATAAATAGATACTTATTATGCAAGATAACTTGATTTGATGAAAATGCAAAAATTCATAGAAATTAACTGTCAATCACTTAATAAAATCATTTCTCCAATATTTTTGAGAATTTGTTAGAAATGCCTTTTTGAGATACTCTTTAAAAAAAAAATTAACATTTTTATTTTTACCCTCTTGTACACAATTACAATATGTTAAATTAATTTTTAGAATTTTTTTTTTAGGGTTGGGTTCTCTATTTTACATTTAATATATAGTTTTGGTTAGAATTTAGTATTTGGAATTTAGTCATTATATATATAGAAAAATTGTATTTTGGAAATTAACAACATAAAAGGATATTTTTGAAAAATGACATAGGAAAATGAGTATTTTTGAAAATGTCCTAATATATTGCTCAAAAAACTGTTTAAAAATGCTTCATATAGAGTTGACCAAAAAATATATATATTTTAAAAGTCAATTTACCAATAACATGAAACTTTAATACTATAATCCAAGACTTAATTAGAATATTTTTAATTCAATAACACATGATTTTTAGTGAACTTCTAATATTATCAATTTAAGTAACACATTTTTAATAAATAACAACTCTTTAGAATTCAAGAAAAAATCACAAAATCACCCCTCGAAGACAAAAAGACCTTCTTCGCCTATAAAAAAGCAAGAATAACGTGTTAAAGGCTTAAAAGCCCCTCGAAAACCACACTCACACAAAAAAAAAAAAAAAAAAAAAAAAAAAAAAAACTGAAACTGAAACTGAAACGTCTCAGAGAGAATCTTAAAAAAAAAAATGTCACAACTCGAGAACAACGAGCCACTTCTAATCAACGAGGAAGACGAAGAAGAAGAAGAAGAAGAAGAGACAGCGTACGACGAAACAGAGAAGGTACACATCGTGCGTGAAGAAGACGAGGACGATCTAGAACACGGCGTAGGATGCGGCGGCGCACCACCGTTCTCGTGGAAGAAGCTATGGCTATTCACCGGACCTGGGTTTTTGATGAGCATTGCGTTTTTAGATCCAGGGAACCTAGAAGGAGATCTCCAATCCGGTGCGGTTGCTGGGTACTCGTTGCTTTGGCTACTTATGTGGGCAACAGCAATGGGTCTTTTGGTTCAGCTTTTGTCAGCGAGGCTTGGTGTTGCTACAGGTCGTCACTTAGCTGAGCTTTGTCGTGATGAGTATCCCACTTGGGCTAGGATGGTTTTGTGGGTTATGGCTGAGTTGGCTTTGATTGGATCTGATATCCAAGAAGTTATTGGTAGTGCTATTGCTATTAAGATTCTCAGTAATGGGATTTTGCCTCTTTGGGCTGGTGTTGTTATCACTGCTCTTGATTGGTAATTCTTCATAAAAACAATCTCAACCTTTAGACATGAATTTTATCTGTTGTTCTGTTCTGTCTCTCTTTGAGTCATTGATTCTCTGGTCAATGTTTTTGTTTTGTCTTTTTGTTTGTGTATCTAATTGCAGTTTGGCTAATCTAATCTAATCTATGGATTGTTTGTGTTTTGTGTTAATTGACTATTATTTCCTATGTTACATTCATCTTCAGAACATGAGATTTTGTTACTATGTGTCTTCTTTGGCTAATCTAATTTATGGTTTTGTTCTCATTTTGTGTTAATTTCATTGTTAAAAATGAGCTTTTGGTGTTATGTGTCTCCTTGGTGTTATTGATTCATGTGTGTGTGTGTGTGTTTGTTTTGGCTACAGCTTTGTCTTCTTGTTTCTTGAGAACTATGGAATAAGGAAGCTAGAGGCAGTGTTTGCGGTTTTAATTGCTACAATGGCAGTCTCATTTGCTTGGATGTTTGGTCAAGCTAAGCCAAGTGGCTCTGAGCTACTCATTGGTTAGGCTTTCTTTGTTCTCCTTTATATCCAATTTCTTATTTTAGAAACTCATAAATTTAAAGGAGTTAGCTTTCTTTCTTGTTGCAGGCATATTGGTACCAAAGCTGAGTTCAAGAACGATACAGAAAGCAGTTGGAGTTGTGGGTTGTATTATAATGCCACACAATGTGTTTCTTCACTCAGCTCTTGTTCAATCTAGAGAAGTCAACAAGCGACAGAAGTACCGAGTCCAAGAAGCGCTAAACTACTACACAATCGAATCCACGATTGCTCTTTTTGTCTCCTTTATGATCAATCTCTTTGTCACAACGGTTTTTGCTAAAGGGTTTTACAACACTGACCTTGCTGATAGTATTGGTCTGGTTAACGCGGGACAGTATCTTCAGGACAAATATGGAGGCGGGGTGTTCCCTATACTGTACATTTGGGCAATCGGGTTGTTAGCTGCTGGCCAAAGCAGTACCATTACTGGTACCTACGCAGGACAGTTCATCATGGGAGGGTTTCTTAATTTCAAAATGAAGAAATGGATGAGAGCTTTGATCACTCGTAGCTGTGCTATCATTCCAACTATTATCGTCGCTCTTGTGTTTGATTCATCAGAAGCTACACTTGATGTGTTAAACGAGTGGCTTAACGTGCTTCAGTCTATTCAAATCCCATTTGCACTCATTCCTTTGCTGTGTTTGGTTTCCAAGGAACAGATCATGGGTAGTTTCAAAATCGGTCCTTTGTACCAGGTTTGTCGATTTCTTTTTCAAGCTCTTTTACAACATTTTCATTAAAGATCCCTCTTTGAAGCTCAAACTCACCATTGTATTGCAGACAACCGCGTGGCTCGTTGCTGCGCTCGTGATATTGATCAACGGCTATCTTTTGTTGGAGTTCTTCACCTCAGAGGTTAGTGGCGTAGTCTATACCGGTTTGGTGACTATGTTCACAGCTTCATATGGTGCGTTCATATTGTACCTCATTGCTCGTGGCATCACTTTCACTCCGTGGCGATTCAAAGCAGAGTCTATTCAATGAGGAAAATGGACCAAACAAGACAGTGTAGTAGCTATGTCGTGTGTGATCCTTAGGGTAATGAGTTTGAGCTTTCTCTTTTGTATTATATGTGTTGTTGTTATAAAGCACCTCTGGTTCTGTTGAAGAAGGCTCTTCTATGTATCAGTAGGATAGGTCCCAAAGGCAAAAGATAAGAATTAATAAGATCTGCTATTGTTGTTGTTGTTCTTGATGGAGTTTTAACTTTATAATAATGATAACCAGATTGAGAATTTAGATTTTTATCTTTGTATAACTTGAATAAATATTAGATTTTTATTTTTGTATAACTTGAATATGTCTTAATCTACCAATAGTAACAAAAACAATTGCGATTGTAAACTTTTATTCACTAAGATCATTCAAGAACATAAGATAATGAGATGGAAAACTGTATTTAAAACATAGATGATTAAAATTTTGGTTCATTTAGATGGGGCTCCATTTATACTCTAATTTAGGTATTGTACCATTTGTAGTAAAGTAAATACCATTTTCTCTAGCTTCCCAAGAGTTATGTTTACCATAGTGAACTATCCATCCGTCGCTTTCGTATGACCTAAATTTTGCATGCAACTTGTAATTATATCCTTGCCATAATTCACAATCAAATTTGGTTTTGAAAAACCTATCATAAAACCGAAAATTGTAGATTTATCCAGGATTCAAATATATATATATATATATATATATATTTTTTTTTTGAGAAAAACCAGGATTCAAATATTGGTAGTGGAGGTCGTCATTTTTGATACATAATGAGCATGGAGAACGTTTTCCGAACCAAGAGAATTCTTAACATGTACCCAGTTTTTCTGGTATGCCTTCGCATTATTGAATCCGGCACACAATACAATTATAACAAGTAAAAAATAAGAAACACATTTCATTGTTTTTAGAGGTTTAGTTTTTCTTTATTTCGCTCATCTTTATATAAGATGATAGCCACATATGAATATGGGAAGGAAGGACGGAACAGATTATCTTTTTTTTTTTTTTGGGCAAAGGACGTAACTGATTATCTATTAGATTTTTGAATTGTAAAGCCGGGTTACTTCCACTCTTTTATTGAAATTGTGTTTATTTTCCTTTATTTGTGTCATTAATTGGTTATATATGTGAGTGGTTTATATATCACATAAAACTTTTTATGATATGATATATTTGCTTTGTCGAAAAAAAACCATGCTTGTTTTTTTTTTCAAATATATAACATATTTTTAATTTTCAAAAAATAACGTAATCATAATAAAGTAATATATAATAAAGTAATCATAATAAAGTAATATATAATCTGTTCTTCAAAGACAAACTCTAATAAGGTGACACATGTCACTTTTTTTTTGACATGTTTAAAAAAAAAACCCATTACTAATATAAATACCATTAGTTTTCAGTATATCATTATATTAAAAATATCTATAACAAGACACATTTAACCTACATGTTTGCTCAAAAAAAAACCCTACATTATATTTATTTTCAATAAAGAAACAAACTACTTTATGTCAAATTGAAAAACAAAATTACATATTTTATATCAAAATATTAGAATATAACTTTTCTACTATGTTATATATATATATTAGCAATATAATGTAAAATAATATTCTATTTATTAAATAACACTTCAAATAATTTCACTTAATGAAAATAAAAGAAAAATTTAAAAACATAATTAAACTATTTTATATCAAAATTATTGCTCTATAAATTTTTCTACAATGTTACATATATTTTAGCTTTTGGAAAAATTACGTTTCTAAAATGGCAAATTTATTGATAATTTCATTTGGCAGGGCATCTTTAACTCATTTATCTTTAACTCATTTCTTTAACGTTTAATATAGACGGATTCTATTTTGCAATCAGTTTTAGGGATAGTTTTACTTCGGCCCTATCCTATTTCCAATTCTAAATCTATTTTAGAGTTAGAAATAAACTAGGGTAGAGAAATAATTTCTATAAAATAGAGTTTAGAAAAAAATATATAGTAGTGTTATAAATAGTCTTATATAACTCAAACCGGATTTTTTTTGGAAAAATTAATCTTAGAAAATAAAAACCGCATAATAACAAATATTTTTTTGATTATGGTCACTAGTTACATAATTTATAGAATGATTCATTAGTCACGAATTATTGATACCTTGCAAATTTGCAGAAATTTTTTACTTTGGGTCACTAAAACATATTCAGGAAAAAAACTGAGAAAACTAGTATCCAAAAAAAGAAATTCTAAAAAACCAAATGGATACTAAACTCAATATCCAAAAACCAAAAATACCGAACCAAACCTAATATCTTAATGGCCACGACCGATAACAACATCAAAAACATAGTAGATGCTTGTTAATATTTACTCCCCCATTTTATAGTATATTGCGTTTTCGAGAATTTTTTTGTTTTATAATATAAGACGTTTTCAAGTTTTTTATGTAATATTTAGATTAATATAATATTTTATATTATTTATATTTTGAAGTCATACACAAATAATTGATTTTTTTTTAATATATTTTTTAATCTGCAAGATTTTAGTTAAAACTTCCGAACCGAAAGAATATAATTTATATCATTAGATCATATTTAATTACCAATATGAGTCAATAAGTAGGGTAGTTTTTTTTTTCTAATTTAAGGTTGATTTAATAGTTTTAAGAGTTTCTATAAAAAAAAATAGATTTTGGCTTTAAAAGCAACGAAGGAAAAAGAAAAAAGAAAAAAAAACTTAAGTGGAGGAGGAGACTAAGCTGACAACAATGTCCGGAGACGGCTTAAAAACGGCTAAAACGCCAGCAAATTTCTGATCTGACCACAGAGCTATTCTCAACTTCTCTTACCTTTTTTTTTTTTTTTTTTTTTTTTNTCTCTTCTTCTTCTTTTGGGTAAACAATTAAAAAAAACAAAAAACACAGAGAAGACGAAGAAGAAGAAGAAGATTTGCTTTTTTTTTGCGTGCTCTCAACTATAATCGGCGAGACAGAGAAAGATTTGATTTTCCCCTGTTCACGTGCATGTATTGGTTTCTTCTCTCTCTCTCTGTCTCTCGATCTATCTATCTACTTAGGCCTTTTCCTCTGTTCCAGTTCTCTAACCTCTTTGCTTACATTTCTCGAGAAACCCATTTCACCAATTCGACTCTTTCTCACGGTTTTTTTTTTTGGAATTTGGGAGATTTAGGGTTTTCTAATGGCGTTTTCCTTTAGGGTTTCCTTTGATTTGACGGATTCGCTTAAGTTCGTAGGAAGCTAATTCGTGGTGCCCTTTTTAATGTAAAGTTTCAATTTTTGTTTTTTGTATTGAACAGGGTGGAAATGGAAGTATCGGTGTTGAAGGCTCTTCTTGGAAGTATCTCGTCGTTTCTAAATCTGTCATCTTCCAAACATATTGATTTAGACCCATTTGATAAGTACTACAAGAGAGTTGAAGAGCTGTTGAGAGTGTTGGAGCCAATTGCAGATGCTGTTGTTAACTCTGATGATGTTGTTTTTGATGAGAAGAAACTTGTTAAGGCGTTTGAAGAATTGACTCAGGATGTTGATCAATCCATTGATCTTTTCAGGAGTTGGCAAGCTTTCTCCAGTAAAGTCTATTTTGTAAGTTTCTAACTCTCAGGTTGTTGTTTGAAAGCTGTATGGAGTTTGCTTTAGGCATTACAAACATTTGTATGTAGGTTGTATTTTGCTTTTAGCTTGAATCCCTCATGGTTTTTAGGATAAACACTAGTGACCATTGTGTTATTCTCCACTCCTTGCTTGAGCTTTGTTTACTGATATAATGTTTTGTTGATGATTAGCCTCTTATTATCTACGTCTAGGTTCTCCAAATTGAATCTTTGATACCGAAGATGCGAGAGACTATTGTGGATGCTTTCCAGTTTCTGATGTCTTCTAAGAATCATTTACCTGATGAGCTAAGCCCTGCTTCCCTTGAGGTACCTTCTCTTTTACATTTAGAAGATTCTTGTATTGATTTCCATGGTTTAGATCATGTGTACATACGTGGTGGTCTCTTCAGAACATTAGCTTTAGGTTTGGAAATTGAAAATGGGGATCAGTTTCTAAGTTTTATAGAAGAGATTGATCTTAATGATGCTGACTGCTTTGTGTGTTTCTACGTTAGCAATTGAATTGAGTTGCAGGAGATGCGAATGGTTAATTTACAAAATATTCATAATTGCAGCAATGTCTAGAGGAGATTAAGCATCTTAACTATGAAGAAATATCTTCCGTCATTGATGGTGCTCTGAGGGATCAGAGAGATGGTGTTGGACCAAGCCCTGAGATCTTGGTGAAAATCGGAGAGAACACTGGTCTGAGATCAAACCAGGAGATTTTGATAGAAGCTGTTGCTCTGGAGAGGCAGAAAGAGATGGCTGAACAGTCTGAGAATAATGCAGAAGTCGAGTTCCTTGACCAACTGATTGTTATTGTAAACCGCATGCACGAGCGTCTTCTTCTGATCAAACAGACTCAGACATCCAGTGTCGCCATTCTTGCTGACTTCTTTTGTCCTCTGTCGCTTGAAGTAATGACTGATCCAGTGATTGTGTCATCAGGACAGACATATGAAAAGGCCTTCATCAAGAGGTGGATTGATTTAGGTTTAAAAGTGTGTCCCAAGACTCGACAGACTCTGACTCATACGACTCTAATACCCAATTACACCGTGAAGGCCTTAATTGCTAACTGGTGTGAGACAAACGATGTCAAGCTGCCTGATCCCAATAAATCAACGAGTTTAAACGAGCTTTCTCCTCTTTTATCATGTACAGACTCCATTCCTAGCACGAACCCTGATGTTTATGCTCATAAGGTTAGCAACAAGTCACATGATTGGGATGCTTCTTCAAGTGAAATCGGGAAGCCCTCATTCTCAAGCCGAGCAATTGAAAGAGAAAGTGCTTCCTCTCCTTCACGTCCTGCTTCTGCCTTGGGGGCTTCTTCACCGGGGTTATCTGGAAATGGGTATGGATTGGACGCCAGGAGGGGATCATTAAATGATATCGAAGATAGATCTAATGATTCTCGAGAATTGAAGACAGATGCACCTGGTAGGTCATCTGTATCTTCAACTACACGAGGCTCAGTGGAAAATGGACAAACATCTGAGAACCACCATAATAGGTCCCCTTCTGCTGCTAGCACTGTTTCAAATGAGGACTTTCCAAGAGCAGATGCAAATGAGAATTCAGAAGAATCTGCTCATGCTACACCTTACAGCAGTGATGCTTCAGGAGAAATTAGATCAGGGCCTCTTGGGGCAACCACTTCAGCAGCTCCTCGGCGAGATTTCTCAGATTTTTCCCCAAAATTTATGGACAGACGTAACCGTGGTCAGTTTTGGCGACGTCCATCAGAGAGGCTTGGTTCAAGGATTGTTTCAGCACCTTCGAATGAGACAAGACGTGAACTTCTGGAGGTCGAAACCCAAGTTAAGAAATTGGTGGAGGAGTTAAAAAGCACTTCATTAGATATTCAGAGACAAGCAACCGCAGAACTAAGGTTGTTAGCGAAGCACAACATGGATAACCGTATAGTCATAGGGAACTCTGGGGCAATCATCTTATTAGTGGAACTACTTTACTCAAACGACTCAGCTACACAGGAAAACGCTGTTACCGCCCTTCTCAACTTGTCTATTAATGACAACAACAAAAGTGCAATTGCTGATGCTGGTGCGATCGAGCCGCTCATTCACGTGCTTCAAAATGGTAGTTCTGAAGCTAAGGAGAACTCAGCAGCAACCCTCTTTAGCCTCTCTGTGATAGAAGAAAACAAGATTAAGATCGGTCAGTCGGGTGCAATAGGGCCTCTTGTGGATCTACTCGGTAATGGTACCCCTCGGGGTAAGAAAGACGCTGCTACTGCATTGTTTAATCTATCGATACATCAAGAAAACAAGGCGACGATAGTGCAATCTGGTGCTGTAAGATATCTTATAGATCTTATGGACCCAGCAGCTGGGATGGTGGATAAGGCCGTTGCTGTTTTGGCAAATCTAGCTACAATCCCGGAAGGAAGAAACGCGATTGGTCAAGAAGGTGGGATCCCTCTTCTTGTTGAAGTCGTTGAGTTGGGTTCAGCTAGAGGGAAAGAAAACGCAGCAGCAGCTCTTCTTCAGTTATCAACCAATAGTGGCCGGTTCTGCAACATGGTTCTCCAAGAAGGAGCCGTTCCTCCACTTGTTGCTCTCTCACAGTCTGGTACTCCTAGAGCTAGAGAAAAGGTACAAACTTTATAATAATTTCATGTTCCTCTTGATTCACATTTTGTTTAAGCAGCTACTCTATATTCATGACTTTTGGATTGTTTTGAAAAGTTATTTATTTGGAGAATCTTGTAACTTGTCAGGCTCAGGCTTTGCTGAGTTACTTCAGAAACCAACGGCATGGAAACGCCGGGCGTGGCTGATGGATGATGATGAAGTTGTTGTTGATAATGATGATGATGATGATGATG
>NC_025700.1:22976144-22978554 GCF_000633955.1 Camelina sativa | reverse complement strand
TTTTTTTTTTTTTTTTTTTTTTTGTTGGTTCTCTGTATTCTTTAATTTTCGATTGATTCTCAGAATAAGCTTTGATTTGGAATAGTTTTTTTTCCTAATTTTTCTTTTTCTGATTTTACATGTCTTTGAAGAAAACATTGTAGCTATGGATGTGACTGAGTGAGAATATTTTACCATTGATGGGCTAATTAGCAAATTTGCAGAAGATAGATAGCATGTATCAAAATTATTCTTTTATATATCAAATGCTGAATACAAAATTTGAGCTGTAAAATGAGACAAATGAGACAAAAAATTATTAGAAGACTAGAGCAAGTAGGGGTAATGTGACTCCTGCCACCATCAGAATTTGCCTTACACTTGTTCTTTGTGCTCCGCTCTGCATTAATTACAATTCGATCTCAAACTTTTAGAAAAATCAAACCAAATAAAAACAGCAAAATGTGTACCTCTTTTAATCATATTACTATAAAATTAGTGAGTATTTTCATTTAATGAAACAAAAGTTACATGAAAATTAAGAAACTAATAATGCAAACAAAATATATTGTTTCCTTTTCAATGAACTATTACGAGACTAAATCTATCAAACGCAAATTATGGCTGCTAAGTACTAACTAACATGTTAAATATGGTATCTAAAATATTCCATTTTTGCATTAATCAACCATTGATTAAGGTTAAATAATTCTTAAATTACCTGATCGTCGGCGGCGGTAGAGAAAGCATCGCTTGGTCCAGGACCAGGAGCTTCACCTGGTGGTGCAGGCGGGCTTAGAAGCTCCGAAGCTGGTCCAGGAGCCGGTGCGGTCATATGTTTCTTCGTCTTCTTCTTTTGTTTGCTCGGAGCTGGAGCCGAGACGTCTTCGGATGACGGTGCATCCACAGGAGCCGAAGGAGTATCAGCTTCCGGTGAAGGAGCCGGAGGAGAGATCTGAGGAGTAGAAGAAGCCTCAGGTGTAGGAGAAGGAGGAGACGTAACCGGCACATTAGCTGAGGATTTAGGTGCCTCAACGGGCGGTTCTACCGGTGCATCCGAAGTGGGAGTGGACTCGGGGGTTGGAGCAGGTGGAGAAATGGCGGGAGATGTGGATTTAGGCTTATGATGAGGAGGAGATGTAGAAGGAGAATGGATCGGCGCTGTGGCCGGAGATTGGCCACCGACGACGCCGATGAAAACAATGCAGATCAATGCAACTGTTGAGAGCATTTTGGGATCCACAGTTTGTCAATTTGTTGAGAGAAATAAGGGAACTATAGAGAGAAAGAGTGAGTGACTCTGAGTGAAGAATGAAGATAATAATAACTTCACTTATGTGTTATCTTTTGCAAGTTAAATATATAGGAGAAAACTAAAGAGATCTTGACCGTTGATTTTATTTTAATAGACCCTACGGTGATTAGTAGCCGTTGGAGCAGAGTCTACAAAATTTGGAGTTAGGCCCAAGTCTGGCAATGGGCCCAATATTTTGTTGTTGTTTCTCAATTTTGGTTTTTCGATATATTTTGTTTTTTCACAACCAAGGCTACAAAGGATGGACAGCTGGGAAGGATTGGCATATTCCGGTGATGTTCCAATCGCAGCCACCGATTAAACAGCATTTTCTTTTCAGTGATATTCTTATTTTTGAGCTTTACTTTGTTTCCATTATCGTATAGTCTTTAGTATAAAATCCACTTTTGTACCGTTTCTTTTTGAAGTGGCGATCCCATTTGTAAAGACAATGACATATGGAAACTACCATCGAGAACGGCGTGTCGACAATGCCATTATTTTTTTCTTTTCTTGTGGTCCTGACGAAACAACTTATGGGTTGTACATAGGCACTTTTTCAAACAGTTTACAACTCATGCAATAATAAGCTTTATTGAAATTTGTTATATATATTTTCCATTTAACCCGTTTGTTAAAAAGACGCAGATAATTATGTTACAATTTAGGCCTTTTTCTGATAAAGGGTTTGCAAACAATTTAAGCAAATATATCTTAATAATACTATAATAGCGACTATTAGGATTTTTCCGAGTACTCACCTTCCCCATAGCGACTAATAGAAGAATATCGGCAGCTAATATGTCCACTCAAGATACAAGCTAAGCATCTGCCTAAAGCAAGTCTAATGTGTTATTGTAAGCTCATGTGTGTTTGGATTTCTTTGCGAAGTGATATAAATAGAAATGTTAAGAGATGTAATAGTGAGAAATATTTTGAGACAATTATCCTTTTACACTTTCATGAAATATTAGCCCATAATCTTTTGGTTCTTGGTGGCAATTTAAGTTCTTCTTTAGTTTTTCACATTCTTGCACAAAATGAACTATTTTAAAATATGTATTTTTTTTAATTCGTTAGCTTCAATTAATATTCTCTTGGATTCTCCTACAAAAAAAAAAAAAAAAAAAAAAGGCC
>NC_025700.1:22894089-22975709 GCF_000633955.1 Camelina sativa | reverse complement strand
TTTGTGAGCCACATATTCTATATACAGATTATGTCCAAGATTTGGCTATCACCAACCACGTGTACGTTGGCAAATAATATATTCCCACACCATATATTCGATCGTGCTCACAAGTCACAAAGCCACCGACTTCGAGCATCATGGCTTGATGATGATCATTCACCGGCCCTTCAGAAAATGATGGGAATAAAAAATGAATTCGTTGTTTGATAAAATATAATTAAAAAAAAAACGAATTCATGTTTTCATATGTGAATTAGTAGTGTTTCATATAAAATTCATTTTTCTTATCTTGTTGTGGATAGTAGTGTTCATGTAATTCCAAACCAAAACCAAACATTGGATTGAGACACCCATACTTAAAAGCGTAGATTGAGATAAAATTGAATAACATTGGACCTCTCGAATAGGAATGAAGATAACATTAATCACTAAATCATTACAACTTCATTTCTTACAAAAACATATGATAATGTTTTATCTTATGAAACTCGGTAATTATTTTTAGCACTCAGCATTACACGCAAATAAATTTTTAATTAACCCATAAAAACGTTAAGAAAAAACGAAGCTGGATCAGTTATTGAACATACGACAAGTTTGGGTTATTTTCTCCAACGATCCAACTAAAACCCATAAATTATGAGTCTTTCTTTATTCATGGAGCTTTCGCAGCGGTGGTGGTGGCGTCGGCAGGTGCGTCGCCTGAAGGAGTAGGAGCATCGGTGGTGCCACCACCTAGACCAGGCGTAGGCTCTTGATGGCCTTCAGCTCCATAAGCTTTCATCTTGTAATCTTCCAAAGTACCCGTAGCCATGTAAGGGCTATTGGTTGGTAAGTCGTTGTCTTTCACTTCTGGCCCAGTTTTCTTTTCCGTCGTTGTCGCCGGTGTCGTCGTCGTCGGTGGTGTTTTCTCAGCCTCCATTTTTGTGTATTGTTGTTGTTTGTTTCCTTTGTTTTTTTCTGCTTTTAGATTTGTTTTAGGATCTTAACTTGAGATGTCTCAGCTTTTTATTGAGCTTCTAAAAGTACACTGTGGCTCGTATGATTCCGACACGTTAACTACGCGGCTCCTCGAGATCTACGTGGCCTTGTGGGTAATTCTTAACTGAAGTCGGCTGTTGAGGTTATGGGCTTTTTAATGGACTTTTTAGTGGGCTCTTTTGATTAAGGAGAATAGTTAACAAGACTAGAATTTGGTGACACTGATCAAGTGACAACAATCTTGGGTATTGGAATGGAAAATAATGGCTAAAATATCAGAAAGATATATAGTATTAAAAGTATCATTTGAAGTATCAGAATAAGATACAGAGCATGTAAGCAAACTTACATCAAAAACACGTTAAAAGAAACGAAACAAGATCAGTTTATTGGACAAACTAAGCTACATTTTAGTGTTTATTGGCGATCCCACAAACCCATAACCAAGTTTTTTTCTTCCTTCACGGAACTCCCTGACGGTTGATGGCACCGGTGGAGGAAAGATCCGTCGATGCAGCACCTCCACCACGGCCAACGCCCCCTGAAGGAGTGGGAGCATCGGTGGCTCCACCTCCCATGCCGAGCTTAGGCTCTTGGTGGCCTTCGGCTCCGTAACCTTTCATCTTGTAATCTTCCAAGTTATCATAGTTCAAGTATGGGCTCTTGATAGACTCAACGTCGTTTTAAACTTCTTGCTCCGTCGTTGGTGGCTTTTTCTGATCTTCCATATTTGTTTCCCCGTTTGCTAATTCATGCCGCGGATGAGAGGTTTACACTCTTTGCTTATATGGAACACGTATGGCGCGTATGTTTCCGACGCGTGCTATAAACGTGGCAATTATGGAGCTCCTTGAGACCTACGTGGCTTTTATGTTAGACCATCCACAATGGAGGTGTTCGAAAAAATTATTCAACTGACTGCAATGAAGGTGTCGAAAAAAAGAAAAAATGATTAATTCTTGATGAAACAATTCAACAGTTTGAAACTGAAATTTTGGGCCCTACAAACACGTGAAAGCTCAAGTTTTGTTTTCTTTTTTCTGAAATTTTTTTTTGAGAGAGGGACATATATTGTATTTTTATTGGAGAGCGAAAGTTTCGAAGATTTTTTTATTTTATCATTTAAAATTAATTATTATGTAGTAAATAACTCTTTTATAAAATAATTTTTATATTAAAATTCATCATTTTTTAAACTCTATAAATACAGATTTGGTTTATTTTATTCCGACAAAAAAACCATAATTTTTACTATATTTTCCTAATTCTTTTCTAATAAATTTTTGTTTATTTCACTTTTTTTTTTGAATGGATCCCAACAAATTCTACTAACTATCCTTTTTTATTTTTAAATTCTATTAATTATTATTATAAATGTGTTGTTATCAAATTAAATAAAAATAAAAATATAAAATGAAAATAATGGGATAAGGTGTTGAATTTTATTAAACAAAATTATTGGAAAAGTTAAAATTGATTTGAATAATGAATGATTAGATGGAAGAAAGAGAAAATGATGTAGAGTGTTAAAAGTTAATGTGTAGGATGTTGAATTTATAAACCATTGTACATGGTCTTATGATTCAATGGTCTTATGATTCATGTTTTCTTGAAGGAGGCTTATTTCACTCTTTTGGTAATGAATCGAGAAACCCAACACGAACCGAACTCTTAATAATGGGTCATTGGTAAAAGATTTTGCTCCATTAGCAAATAATGCTGATAAGTCCAAGTGTCCGACTGTCCGAGTAACATTTGCCATTTTCTTCACAAAATATATTAAATATATTTTTTTTTAATAAAATGTAAAATTTATTTAAAAATATATATATTTTTACATCTAATGCAACTTATTATTTATATAATAAATAGCTTAATGTTTTTAAAAATTGTTACAACTTCTAAATATAACCTTTTGTTATACAAAATAACACAAAAATACAATATTGTTATATTATATATGTATGTATAATAATAATTTATACTAGAAATAAAAAGAGAGACGAGAGGTTGTTACTTCTCTCTTCGGTAAAGGAAAAACTTAGTAAGAGAAAAGGGAGAGTGGACGTGAGTAAAACTACTACTACCCATATATCTTCTTCTAAAACTAGTAGTATCCTACGGGAAATACTAAATAAACTAGGAGATGTCCCATCAACATTTTTATATTTTTATATTAACAATCAAATATAAAAATATAAAGGGTGGTTGTCTTTGTATCATTGAAACTAATAACAAAATTATTGGTCTTCACAAACTGAACGATTTAAAACCAAGATTAGAGCTGGAAGCATCGAATTAGTTGAACTAAAATAGTGAACGTGCGAGCCTCAAGATAGAAAGACTCTGGAAGGATATTAGAAAGCGATGAAAACTTGGCTTCTTCCTCTCTAGTAAACAAACGCAAATCCATATGGCACCACTACATGAGAAGAAGCTTCCCGTAATCAGGTTCTGCCCCCGCCTGGACAAGCTACGATCTAGACATGTAAAGCGATCTGTAAGGCAAAGGTTTGGCCGTCGCCATAGCAGCAACATTTCGCAACAGCCGTGGCCGAGATCTAAAGAGATTTGCCCTGTGTCAGATCCGGTTGAACCGCATAAGCTCCAACGCCGCCGTTTACCGATTCATCCTCGTCTCTCTGAGTGCTTCGGGTGCAAAGGCAAACACTTGGAGGGAAAAAGGTATTATTACTTTTGTCCCCTTTGCAATTTGGAATTCCACAGAGGCTGTCACGTGTTACCACAAAAGATGAAACACCCTCTTCACCTTTCTCACCCACTCACGCTTATTTCCCTGGATCCTAATTTTGATACCTCTAAGATACCTCAAGAATGGGGAGAATCGTCGTCGTCCTCAGAATCAGAAGGTTATTTTGGTGGTCGTGGGGGTCTTCTTCGTCGCCGTGCTCGTTTTTTTGGCCCTTTTTCTGATGATGATGATGATGATGAGGATGACGATGATGATGATGATGATGATGATAGTCCTGATGATGATGATGATGATGATGTTGCCTATTCATCAGATATATATTATGGAAAATGCAAATGTTGTCAGAAACGTTTCGAAGATATATACTATCATTGTTCTGTTTGCAACTTCAGCCTCAATTTCACTTGTACAATAAAGCCACCACCTCTCACTATCACCCACCCAAAGAGCCACAGCCACCCTCTCACTCTCTTTCCTAGACGATTTCCTTTGCCTTGTGATGTTTGTGGGTTACCTCTCAATGACGCTCATGATCCAGTTTACGCTTGTCTTCCTTGTAACTACATGGTTCACAGAACATGTATAAATTTACCTCGTGTCATTAAGATCACCCGCCACCAACACCGCCTGTCTCTCATTTCCTCTCTTCTTTCTGGTGATTTTTCTTGTGGAGTTTGTCGCAAAACCATTGACGTTAGCTACGGACATTATTCTTGCACTAAGGGATGTTGCTATGGTGCCCATTCTAAATGTGCGACGAATAAAAAAGTGTGGGACGGCAAAGATCTCGAAGATGTGCCTGAAGAAACAGAAGAAGTTATCGAGCCATTCAAAAGAATTGATGAGGAGACGATACAGCATTTCACTCATAAATGTCATCTAAAACTCCACGGGAAGGGTAGCCAACGCGGTGCAAAGAAGTTTTGTAAGGCTTGCTGCCTTCCAATATCGATTTATGATGCTTTCTACTGTTGTTTGGACTGCCACTTTGTTCTGCACGAAGCATGTACATGCCTTCCTCGCATACAACATCATCCACTACACAAGCATCCGCTTATCCTCAACAAAAGTGACCCCTCCCTCCATCAGCTTAGTGTAGGTGGTCATGATGTTGAAGGGATGTTTTCTTGCAGTGCTTGTTGCCGACATAGTTCGGGTTTCGTGTACAGTTGCGATGTAGAGTTTTGTAACTTTCAGCTAGACGTCAAGTGTGCTTTCGTTCCAGATACATCGATCCATGAGAGCCATCCTAATCACCCCATCTACATCAATTTGACCAAAGGAGAATGTATCGGTTGTAGTAATCCATGTTCACGTAAGTACCTAGAATGTGTGATCTGCGATTCCTTTTTGGGAGTTAAATGTGCTACTTTGCCAAGTGTAGCACACTACAAGCACGATAGCCATCCACTCACTCTTTGCTATGGAGAAAAGGGTACAACAAGTGGTCAATGCTGGTGTGAGATATGTGAATCAAAATTAGATGAAAGCGAGTGGTTCTATACATGTGACTCTTGTAGAGTCACTCTCCATGTGAAATGCTTGTTGGGAATAGACATGTACATGAAACCTCAACATTTCCTCGGAAAAGAAGGAGAGATTGAAATTGCTCTTAACGATGGTAACACTCGACCGTTTTGCTCTAAATGTCATGTACGTTGTACTGACACTTCGGTATTCAAGTACCAAGATAATTTTTACTGTGATTTGTATTGTCTAATCTGCCTTATTACATATGGTGATCGGTAAAAAAAAAACATCGGATATCTTTTTATTTATTTTATTACGTGTAATATTTCGTGTGTTTTCATACTTACGTATTTGCTCTAAAACTTGGGTTGGCCTTCGCTCTCTTTCTTTAGAATCCTTTAGAGAGTAATTTCATCTCATCTTTTTTTTCCGATACGATATTATAATTCCGGTTAGTCCTGTCTTTTATCCCTTTGCAATTTCTTTTGTTTTCTCTAGATATGTTTGATTTTACTCATGAAAACCAGTTATCCTAGCAACCTTTAATTGTTCAGTCTCCGGTCTCCCCTTCTTCTTGTGGCCAAATTTTTTCTTTGGAAGGAGTGAATTCTATCTTCACTCTTCCTTTTATAGCTTTTAATATAGGTATAATTAGGTGAAGTTTCTTTTGATAAGTCAAGAAGTTGGAATGATTTATGTGAAAAATAAGAAGAAGCAATGCGACGATCAGGATGGCAACTCCTCAGGTGACTATGATGGAAAACAACCTATTCCTCCATGGACTCAGTTGTATCAGTACACATAAATTTTGAGTCGTTCCTAATATATATTATATAAACATTTGTAAATTTTGAATTTTTTAGAACAATCAAAATCCGATAAAAAAAACCATCAAATCGATAACAAATATTTACTAGGATGTCACATGATGCCAATAAATGACGTTGTTCCATTTGAATTTTACTACATTTTAACATGCGTTCTATCGCGAGACAATTTTTTGAAATAATCATTAAATAAAAATATATGTTTTATTTTTATGTTTGTTTTAATATGTTTTGATTGATATTTAGATTTTATAATTTTATATAGATCGTATTTTTTTGTGTATGACCGGTTAAGATTAGTGTAACACATTTCGTTAACTCATTTGAAATCAGACTAAAATATTTTGTATTAGTAGATCAACTTTAACCTGTTCTACAACATGATTCCACGGCCAGTCAGAAAATTTTAGATGCCCTAAACCAAAAAAAATTAAAAAAATTAAATACTATGTTTATTATTGTATATAAAAAAATTATTTTCATAATTTAGATTTTAAATCAACAAACCTAAATATGTTCTTTTTGCTTGCTCCCTTTTTTCATTTTTCTTTGTCTTTTTATGTTCATTTAATATTTTATATGAAAATAAATATTATATTGCCTAATCACTCGTTATTGTTTCAAAACTCTTCTAATATGAATTTTTTTTATTAGAGTTATAAATTTGTTTTTCTAAATAAAATTTTACTTTAAAACTCATTAACAACAAGTTTAGTTAACATTAATCTAATGATCATTCACCAACAATTAAAAATATGAGATAAATTTTGTGGAAAAGTGGGAAGCTCTCAGACCGTGTGCAGCTAAGCAAGTATGGTCTTCTTCGGTTTGGTTCAAAGGAGTGGTCCCAAAATATGCTTTCAACATGTGGGTTAGCCATCTCAATAGACTGCCTACTCGGAATCGGCTCTTGGCTTGGGGGCAGATACAAGTGGATGTCTATTGTTTTTGCTCCATCCCCTCAGAGACACGGGATCATATTTTACTGGTGTGCGAATTCTCAGCACAAGTGTGGAGTTTGGTTTTCAGCAGAATTTGCCCCAGCTAGAGATTGTTTTGCTCCTGGACAGAACTTCTCTCATGGACTCGACGCTCTACTACAATTGCTCCCTCGCTGCTGCGAAAGCTCAATTCACAAGTAGTGGTCTATAATCTCTGGAGAAACCGAAACAATATCCTTCACAACGCCCGCAGGCTTGCCTCCCAGATCCTATTCTCATTCATCGACAGCGAGATAAGGCTTATAATCACTGCAAGAGGACCTAGACGACGCTGGCAACAACTCGTCTCACTTTGGTTTCGTTAAATCACCCAAATCACTTTCCTAACTCTATTGTAACCTTGTTTTAATTTTTTTTTGCCGAGGTTACTTTTTCTGTAGGAGATACTTTTGTATAGCCTATTCTTCATTTATATGAATTTTACATATTTAGCAAAAAAAAAAAATTTGTGGAAAAAAAAAAGAAGAGGAGAGAATATTTTTCATAAACCTAATAAAACTTCATCTGTAAATTGGATATATCTACATAAATAATATATTGTTTTCTTATATAGAACTTGAACTTATTAATACTTTTTGTATGTGTAAAAAAAAAATCTAATAAAAAAACTAAATATAGAAAGAAAGAAAAAAAAAATTCTACATATATAAGGCTTAGAATTTTTGGGCTAAAATATGCTCCAAAAAAATTGATGCCCTAATCCTTGGCTTCGCTTGCTTGTCCTATGGATCGGGCTTGCATGATTCACAAAACCCATAAGACTGCATGATTCACAAAAATTTTAAAAAGATTTAGCAAAGTAAAAGTATTTAGAATATTTAAATTAAGAATACTAATTTCTTTTCAAATTATTTTAAATATGTTTTCTGGATATTACAAAAATAACTTTAAATTTTGATATTTCTTCAAATAGAAAGGGTAAATTAACTTTACCAAATCTTTTTAAAATTTTTGTTATCCTCAACTTCTGTTACAATTAATAATGCCCAAAACCAGCGGGGGTGTCTTGTCGTGATTCTAATACAGAGCTTCAATGGAGCACAAAGAATTAGGAGCATCAATGAGAGAAGAATATTTTTGGGATTTCAGAGTTTGAATTGTAACTTATCTCTTATTAAACTCATAATATAAAGTAAGATTTTTCGTCCTAAACAATGCGGATCAAAAACCTAAACAAAAATAGATGATTTCGTAACTGTATAGCACCTATATAAAAAAAATAGATCACTTTATAACTGTTTAAATTTATAATACAATCTACATTAGAATTGTATAGATAAAATATTGTTAGGGGAAAAAAAGAAGTCAAAAACAGCATATCACAATTTTAATGAAATGAATCCCAATGTTTATGAAAATAATTCAAATTTTTACTAGTTTTGGACTTTTTGTTAATTCAACCATTGAAGAGAACATCTTTAAAATAACTACAAACATAATGTCCTTTTAACACATTAAGAAGTTTTTTAAATATATAATATATTCCTAATTAATAATAGAGATAATTGGCAGAATGATTACCATTTGGACTTAAATGTCTTTTTTTTTTGTCATCTGGATTTTATTGATAAGGAGGAAGGATACAAGTTGAAATTACAATAGCCGGCGGACTACTGAATGTCCCCAGAGTAATTTGGCCAAACGAGGGAAGCAAAGTCCCAAAAACACGGGGAAATTGATTAAAACAAACTCATAAGCAAACATCTAAAGATGAGCAAAAGTTTTGGAGAGAATGAAACCTAAACACTATAATTGAACAAAGGCACGAGAGACTCCCGCAAAGCTTCTCTATAGAACATTTAACGCCGGAAGCACCAATAAAGCCAGAAAGACCTCAACCGAAGCCAAACCAGAAGCAGACCAGACGCAAGCAAGATACCAACGCGACCAAAGACACAAATACAACTACCCAAACACCTCAACAACCAAACTAGGAGAGCAAGAAACCCTAGGGACAAAGAAAAACCTTGAAATCGACTGGAGACAAGCCACGCAAGATCAACTGTTCTTACACGCGGACCTTCGTCGACCCAATTTCAGCCACCTACAGATATAAAATTGGTGACATCCTGGCAAGAGAAGAACTAGAGAACGAATCCACTGCTTCAACTAAAACCTAACTCCAAAACTTCACAAGGAAACTCAAAGATAGGCTAGTAGGTGACTCAGCAACAAAATATCATCCAAATGGCTCACACCGAGAGCGAACCCAGAGAAACTCACAAACACAACCCAGCAAGAGGACTAGAAGCAGAGGTAGAGCAAAGATCCAAGATCAAATCCAAAAACCCGAGCCACATCCAACAGTTCATGCCTAATGTACCACAAAGAACCTTAAAGGAACCCATGGCAACGCCATACAAACCCTAGAAAGACCTCTAAGAAAAGGAGCCTAAGACCCAACAAAACACTATACTAATCCCACAAACAACAACTAAAGCCACCATCAAGCAAACAGGAGATATACCAAACACGCTTAACTTGGTGAGATTGAGATCTTACAAGACAGAGAATCAAACCCACTTTCCTGTGATAAGAAACCCCTCGATTAAGCACCATCGAGCATCGAAACCGAATCAGATCTGGATCTTCAAAGAAAGGGAGAGACTTCATTGAACCAGCAAGAGAAGACAATCCAAGGCCAAACAAAGACAGAGACAAAGAGAAAAAGCAATTAAGCACAAAAGAGGTACAACGTCGGGGCAATAAAGCCACCGGATGTTGGGCAAAAGCAATAGCGGCGGTTTTGTTTTTTTAGAGAGGAGAGAGGTGGGAGAGAATTAGGGTTTTTTTTTTAACAAAAAAAAGTTATTATTAGCATAAATTCATTTAGACTTAAATGTCTATTACATTTGATTTGAGTAAAAAGTAAATTTTGATTTTTAATTTATATAATCACATTGATAATGTAAAACATAAAAAAAAAAAAAAAAAAAAANAAAAAACACACAACTATGAAAAAAAACATTAAGTTCGAATCTAAAAGACAGGAAAGTTTTTAAAGGGAGACAAATGTCCCATAGAGAATCTACATTAGAAACTGAGAAGATGACTTAATGACGTGTAGTCACCTTTACTCATCTTTATCTCTCTCTCTTTTTGTCTCTCTCTCTCTCTCTCTCTCTCTCTCTCTCTCTCTCTCTGTTTCAGAATTCAAGTTCCCGCCGTCGACAGAGAGATGAGATCTTATGGCAAAGAGAAGAAGCAGCAGCTAGGGTTTCCTTACATTTTCATTGCGTTTTGCTTTCTTTTCGCCATCATTGGTTTCTCCTTCTTCATTCTTCTCTCTCAGGTCTTCTTTTGTTATCTTTCTCTCTTAATATTCTTCGATCGAGTTCCGTTGAAGCTCTTTCATAACTCTGTTTTATTTGCTACAGAGACATTACAGTGACATTCCAACACGAAGATCTGTAAACGAGGAAACTGAATCTTTAGATCATGGTTCTGTCCCTAACAACATTCCTTTTCAGGTCAGTTACTTCTCAAATATGTGACAATATCAAATAATAATAATAGATTCACAAGTATAGATGATTTTGGTACATGTTTTTGATTAGGTTTTAAGCTGGAATCCTCGAGTTTTTTACTTGAGGAATTTCGCAACTAAACAACAATGTGAAGCCATAGTCGATCTGGCAAAGCCTAAGCTTAAGCCTTCTAAGCTTGCTTTAAGGAAAGGCGAAACGGCAGATACCACTCGAAACGTTAGAACCAGGTTTTAAGAAAAAACTTACATAAGATCAGTTCAGTGGCTAGCTAGAGAGCATTTGATCAATGAACATTTTTCAAATGCAGCACTGGAGTGTTCATCGGTGCTGATGAAGATGAGTCCGGGCTTTTAGATGCCATCGAAGAGAAAATTGCTTCAGCCACAAGAATCCCTAGTGATTATTACGAAGTAAGCAGATATATATTCCAAAACGTCCAAGAACATGTGTGGTTTTCTACTTATGAATAAGACCTTCCATGTGTTTTTTTTTCTTTCTCTAGTCATTCAACATCTTGAGGTATCAGCTTGGCCAGAAGTATGATTCACATTATGATGCTTTCAATCCAGCTGAGTATGGTCCTCAGATAAGCCAAAGGGTAAGTAAGCAACTTAATTTAGTTTCCCTGCTCCGGACTTCAAAACTACCATCTGTTGATCCTCCAATCAACCTGTGAATGCAGCTTGTGACTTTCTTATTGTTCTTATCAACTGTTGAAGAAGGTCGAGAGACAATGTTCCCATTCGAGGTAATCATTGTTTTGTTCTTTCGGTTTAACATGCTTAGGGTACTCTGGTTGTAAAACAAGATTGGTTTTGAGGAAGCAGAATGGGAGAAACATGAATGGAAGTTATGATTATGAGAAGTGTATTGGTCTGAAAGTAAAGCCGCGACAAGGCGACGCCATTTTCTTCTACAATTTGTTCCCAAACAAAACAATCGATCAGGTAAGTGTTTCAGACAATCAAGAAACCCCAATTTCAGACATAGAATGTTTGATCTTTCACAAAATATGGTTTTGTTGTTGCAGACATCTCTCCATGGAAGCTGTCCTGTTATTAAGGGTGAGAAATGGGTTGCCACCAAATGGATACGAGACCAAATTTATGATTGAAGACTTTGTACTTCTGATAAAAAAATTCATTTTCATTCATATTTACTTGTACAACAATAATGCCTAAAAGGTCCAAAGGAGATGATCTTGATAAGATATGAATAGAACAAAAAAAGAAAACAATCATTCAAAATAATAGAATCCTCTCAAAACTAACGAATCAGACCTCTTATACTGCTTTCACTGCATCTTTGAGCTTCCAGGTTTGTGTGTTATAGCTCACTTCATGCTGCTACAAAATCGAAGTGAGACTATTCAACACAAGATTACATACGAACCTGAATATTGTTAGGAAACATGCAGATTTGTCTTTGATTTGCCTTGTCCTGCTTCCGCATATGTCTCATAACCAGAGACAACAGCTTACTCAGGATCATAGTTTGTGCCAATCTTGATGTGGTGACTTTCCCCATCGTCTCAATAAATATATACAACCAGATGCAGTGAATAAAGAAATGGCACCAAAAGCCATCATTGTTGAGTTCTCAATCTTGTTAGAGTACCCTCTCTGCAATATTAAGATCATTAAGGCGACTGAAACAGAGGAAAAATAGCTTAACAACAGTATTTTTTTATGGCACATACCTGTATTAAGCAAAACAAAATAGCTGCATTAGCTGGGACTTGAGAGAGGCTTATCATCCCGCCACGCAATTCATTTGGCACATACCTATAAATAAAGATTGCATTCCATTACCAACCGAGGAGAACGATTCTTCTACTAACAAAGAATGTGTTTTCAAAATGATCTGAAAAATGTGAACTAGTCTATGTACATAAGAGCATTACATTGTTCTTAGTCTTGCAAGCAATGGCAGGGCAAGTCCAGCACAGCCATGAAATAAGCAGAAAAGTACTACTAAGATTCGGATTTCCTGCAGGATACGGTTTTTAATGTGTGAGAGAGGCCTTCCATAAGAAGCAACAAGTATTTACTGAAACTAGCAAATAAGTTACCTGATAATCATAGGCTACAATAGAAAACACAATCCCAAGTATTGCATATATGTACACTAAGCAATCTTCAAGACGTAGCAATGATTGTCCACTCATAAGCCATGGGAATACTGTACTCCCAAGCATTCTTGAACCCAAGAAACATGGATATATTAATCCTAGATTTACTTCTCGCCCATCAGCCTGACCCAACATAACATACTTTTTAATATAAGAAAGGAAAAGATCATTGCATTTTCGAAGAAATAATTATCTCGTCTAAAATGATAATGGATCAATAGAAAGCTTGATCATACCACGATGGTTGGTGCCCAAAGAATCCAAAAGACTGCAGTGGAAAACTGGAGGCAGGCTTGTGCAGTTCCCAGGAACCATATTCTTTTATCTGATTCAAATTGACAAGCAAACTTAACTTAAACTCTGAATTTTTGTTACAAGTTTAATTTAAATATGTGAATTGAAATGGAGAAACCCTTACCACCAAGAACATATGCATAGAAAGCTACAGAATAATCCCTAAATGGGAGGGTCTTCAAAGGCTCTTTCGCAGTCTGGACAATACAAACAATGGCCACAACAGACAATAACAAAGACGCCATAGCAGACGATGCAATACCATGCTGAACATTTTCATCTACAAGCCAATTTGCTAGAACTTGACCTCCTAGTAAAGATGCAGACTCAAGGAAAGTCATCAACCAGAATGTTTCATTTAACGAGTCATTCCTCTGACTTTGCTACAAAGGTACAAGACACACATAACAATAACATTACTAAAAAAATCATAACTTTGTGTTCTCTAATGATAAAAAAACTCAAATGCTGAGGCGAATCAATTACCTTTTCATGTTCCACAACTAGCCAAGTCTCAAACCCAAACGAATATACAAGACCAGCAAGAGAGAGACAAATATTTGCAAACCAAGCACTAGGACTCATTGTAACCCTCTTCCACACACCAACAACGAAGTGCAATACACAAAAGAGTAGACAAATTCTCTTCTGACCCCTACAAAAGTTTCGCTATTATCAATACCGAGCACCATTGGATTTTTTATTTTTAAGGTTAGCTATGATCAACATTGTAGTAAAAAGCTACTTACATGAGATCAGAAATCACACCAAGTAAAGGACCGAGAACAAGAGCAGTCGAATAGGCAACACAGAGATAAAAAACCATTGATTCCTTACTTAAACCATAAGATGATAACACCAATTCTCCATACACAGACCATAAACCTTCCATCACTGTAAAAATCCAAATTTGTAGCAAAGGATCCACTTTAGATTGAAGAGAAAAGGCAAAAAAAAAAAAAATGAAAGCTTTATGAAGAAAGAGATAAAATTGTGAAGACCCATTTGTAGATATACCTGAAGATAGAGTGTAGATAGCTAGAAACCATCTCTGGAACCGAGCGAAAGAAGAGGAAACAGAATGATCAAAGGTACCAAAAGTTCTGTTCTTAGCCAAGTAAGGAAACAGAAGTATCGATAAAAATGTGGAAACGAAGAAGAAGACGAAGAAACTTGAGCTTGGTTCCCAGATAATAGTCTCAATTACGACACCCATCGATTCCAAAATTTCACACCGGTAAAGTCGCCGGAGAATGAAAACAAAAACGTCGGAGAAGAGAGTGGGATTTGAGATCTTGCTGATGATAATAAAACTCATAAAGTTTAACAAATAGGCCCAACACATATGCAACCAAAAAGGCCTTAAGGCCCAATAAGTGAAAAGTCGAATTATCTAGAATAAAAAAAAAAAAAATACACGCGTTAGGTGATTGGTGTGAGTGCTGAGTGGGCGAATTAAATGTAAGTGGACATTATAGAGAAAGAAAAAAATAAGAAGCAAGTGGCATTATTATTATTTTTCTCCTCATATAAATCTTTTCTCATTGAGTCGGCAAAAAAAAAAAAAAAAAAAAACTTATTCCATTTCGTGTATTTCTGAAAATTAGGGTTTGAGTTCATCTTCTCTTCTCTCTTTCCCTTCGATCAGAACAAAAAAGATGGGTGGCGGAAACGCACAGAAGTCAGCCATGGCTCGCGCCAAAAACTTGGAAAAGGCAAAGGCTGCTGGAAAAGGTACACGACCCGACCAGATTCGATTTTTTTAATAGGTTTTGTCAATTTGGGAGATTTAGCTCTACAACTCGTGTTTTGTAATGATCTTTTTTTTTATCTCTCTTACAGGAAGCCAACTGGAAGCTAACAAGAAAGCTATGTCGATTCAGGTGATCATTTGTTTTACCAAATCATCAAAGATTAAAGATTTTTTTTTCAATTCTTGGGTTATTATTCTTAATTACCGATGTTTATGGAATCATGAAACCTTAGTGTGATATTTTATCTCATGTTGATCTATTAAGCAGTTTTATGATTGGATTGTGTGGTGCTAACTAGCTTGTTATTTCTTGATGTGTTTATTATTATAATAAACAGTGCAAGGTTTGTATGCAAACATTCATCTGCACTACATCGGAAGTGAAATGCAGGGAGCACGCCGAGGCGAAGCATCCCAAGGCTGATGTTGTCACTTGCTTCCCTCACCTCAAGAAGTGATCAAGCAAAATTACTATTATCTCAACTATAAAGGATTCCAATGTAAAACGTTTTGGGATCCTCTTTCCTATGTTTGTATCAAAAAAAGTCTCTGAAAATTCTATGGTTCTGTTTTTTCTCTACTTAAAAGATGACTTGTTTTCAACAATAAGTTTATTGCGATTATAATTATATCATAAAGCTTTGTTTAGAACCTTTGTTTCTTTTTGTTTATCAATTATGTTTGGGTGAGAGATTATAAATTACCACAATTTTGATACAACTTTCTGGTCTTTTTTTTTGGTTCTTACAACAACATAACAATGTTTTTGGTTCAAAAATAGTAGTAGTAGGCATCAATCAAGCTTTGGTTTTACTGGCTTAGTAGCCTGTTGCTCACTGCAGCTTTAACTTGAGCGAAGTATGGATGAGCCTATATAATAGATCAACAGAGAACCACAGATTATAAGTTTGATGAGATTAATCGGGTAAAAGAAAATAAAAGACAAGTGCTTGAAGAGGATTTTTACCATGGCTTCTCTTGCGGTTAATCTGTCTTGATGATCATACCGAAGAAGCTTATCGAGAAAATCAATGGCCTGAAGATGTTCATACATTGACAGTCAATACAACCATAACTAAATGAAGTAGTTTACGTATTGTCTAAAAAGAGTCAAATCGAACCTCAGGTGAGACCAAATGTTGGTTGTCTGCATTGATAAACTTAGACCATGGTTTCCTGTTATGCCTGCAAATGAGAGTGGTTTCAAGTTTGAACTCATTTGTCCTAGGCAGGACAAAGCAACTAGTTTTGACTTTTAAACACAGACTCAAGAATGAAATAATACCTTCCAACAAGTGCTTCCAGTTGAGGATCTAGATCTAGCTGATATTTGTTAAGGTAAGTATTTAACTCATCGGTTCCCAACACCTACGCATGGGGTTTCCACCAAAAACCAATAAAATAGACCAAAACTTTTGTAATGTAATCTTATGCAAATAAAACAGCAGTTTGGAGACTAGCAGTATACCTTGGCGATTTTGACAAGTTGATCATGATTATCATGGCCATAGAAGAACGGTTCCTTACGAAATATCTACAGCATCAGCATTTGATAAGTAAATAAGCAACATCAAAAGTTGTTAACAATTAAGACTCGGAAACTCAAATGTTTGCAAAAACTTAGACATAGAGAAGAGTGAGGGGATAATCAGTTCTCACCATGCCAGCAAACATGCAGCCAAGACTCCACATGTCTAAAGAATAGTCATAATCCTGTAGATCAACTAGTAGCTCGGGACCCTTGAAGTATCTGACAATTAATTCACAGACTTTTAGTCTAATGCATTTTACTACAACTACAAAAAGTTAAACAAGCTTTGACTACAAAAAGCTAG
Source organism: Camelina sativa (assembly GCF_000633955.1). Lineage (NCBI taxonomy): Eukaryota > Viridiplantae > Streptophyta > Magnoliopsida > Brassicales > Brassicaceae > Camelina > Camelina sativa. Next base: position 22,959,213 of record NC_025700.1, on the reverse strand, counting down.
TTTTCACATTGAAAATGTTTCAATCATCAGCGTCTATGAATGCCCCTATTGGGCGTGGCCAGGCAGGTCGAATAAAGCTGTGGTATATGATATTACCGTGAGGCAACTCGAACATTATACTCCTTTCCAGGATGGTAAAACTCAGCAAGACCCCAGTCTATCAGACGAAGTTTACGCAGCTGATGATCTATCATGACATTGTGAGGCTTAACATCCCTATGCATTATTCCTTGAGAATGACAGAAATCCAATGCCTGAAAAATACAATATTATCAACTACGGATTCCGACAAAACATTCTATGTATGGTAAAAATCATTTCTAGTAAGTAGCAGATAGATACATTACCTTAAGCAGCTCATAAATATAGAACCGGATATCGTAATCAGTCAATGTCGGATACAAGACTTTAAAGTCCACACTGTTAACAAACTCAAATATCAAGCTAGGTGTTTTGGAGTGCTCATCTCTGACAATATCATACAGCTTAACAATATTTGGTCCACCACAGAGGTTCTGAAGTATCTTGATCTCTCTCTTTATCTGCATAAACATCAAAAGCAATGACTAAAAAACAAGTTTCAACAAAAACAAGCAACACAAACGTATGGTTCATGTGCTTAAATTAAAATCACCTTCTTCTTCTTGACGGGTTTAAGGATCTTGATAATGCATCGTTCGTTGGTATTGACGTTTTTGCCTTCGAACACTTCACTGTATTTTCCTCTACCAACTTTTCTCACAACCTCATAATCATCTTGATAACTACAAAACTCCCACAAAAGAGTTGAAGTATTATCATCAAATCACTCAATAATTTTACACAGATAAATTTCGAAGTTCAATATTTGCTATTAGCCACTTTAACAAAGTGTGTTCAAGGAACCTTGCTCAAACCCTAAAAATTCCACTTTCTCGGATTCAAAATTCGATTTAGGCAACAACAAATCAATCAAATTCCACAGAAATCAAACCCTAAAATATCCAAAATAAAAGATTGAGCAGTAAAAGGCGAGAATCATTTACCCCCATTGAACAACAAGAGAGTCGTAGTCCCAGTACTCTTTGGGACGAACAACGTTAACATCGGTATAAACCCTAGATTTCGACATCAATTTCGATCTAAATCCTCTCTCTCTGCAGATTCTAGCGATCACAATCCTCTCTCTCTTATCGTCGGGTTGGTTCAAGTGGCTGATGATGAGGACAGACGAAGTGCGTTGCGCAAATGCGAGTCAGGAACTCAGGATAGAAAACAAAAAAGGTTGAAGAAGAAAACAATCTGAGAGTCACGATAACCAAAAAACCAAATCGGACCGATCAAGTAAGTTAACCCGGAATAAACCAAGTAAACCAAATCGAACCGAGTTGTTTAATACTGTGCCGGTTTGATGGAAACCAAAAAAAAAAAAGGAGAGAATTAAAGCAAAAATACGTAACCTTCTCTCTCTTGAAGGTTCATCATTATAGAGTTTAAAAGAAGACATTAATGGCCTTAAGGCCTTGTACTGGATTCACAATCTCCTCTCTTCGCAACGCTTCCGCCGCCAACAACAATCTCTTCTCTCTCCTCTCTTCGTCGTCTCCGGCGAAGAGAAACATCCTTTTCTCCTCTCTCCGGGACCATCTCCGTCGTTTCGCATCCAGCGCCTCTCTTTACCGTCAGCATCTTCGGAATCAGCAGCAGCAGCAGCAACAACAGCAATCGCGCGTGAAAGATAAATCGGACACGCTGGCGCAGAAGATCGGTAAATCTATCCGGCGTGCCGGTGCGCCGTCGAAAGCTAGGGTTTACGCTGATGTCAACGTTGTTAGACCTAAGGATTATTGGGATTACGAGTCTCTTGCTGTTCAATGGGGGTATCTTTCGTCTTCCCTTCTCCTTTTTGGATTCTTTCTTTCGTTAAACCTAATTGCTTCGAGTTCTACATGTTTGGCTGTTGTATTAGATTGGTTTTGGGTGATTCGTTGGATTAATGGTTCTGAAGTCAAGATGTAATGTAGAATTAGGGTTTCATTTCTATGAATATGCTGTAGATATAATCTTTTAAAAATTGTAGCATTGATATTCTTTGGTTACATAATCTCTTGGACACTTGTGGCCTATGTGAACTACGGTTGATTTGGTGGTATCTTCAGTTTGTATGGTGTGGTTATAATTCTGTATATCACTAATTGGGGTAGCTTAAATGATTATGAGGATTCAATCGCGCTCTAGATGTTTGCCATTGGTATTAGAGTGGTTTTGGTGACTGAGGAATTAGTTCCAACAATCTTTGTGTTAATATGGAATCATGTCAGATATAATCTCGTAAACAATGCAGAATTGATATTTTTTTTGTACATTAAAAATTCAAATTGGTATCTTGAGTGTGTTAATGTTTGATGTGCCTTTCTTTATTGATGTTGCAGTGTACAGGATGATTATGAGGTGGTGAGGAAGGTAGGAAGGGGGAAATACAGCGAGGTCTTTGAAGGCATTCATGCCACTGATAACGAGAAATGCGTTATCAAGATTTTGAAGCCTGTGAAAAAGAAGAAGGTTAGTAGATTTCAGCGGCTTGCTTGTTTTGGCTGAACTATGTTTAGGATGAAGCGTGTTCCTGGCCCTTTGCTTTGTTTGAATGCGTCACTAACATGTTTTGCGTCTTTTCTTGACACAGATTAAGAGAGAGATTAAGATTCTGCAGAACCTCTGCGGTGGGCCAAATATTGTAAAATTGCTCGACATTGTTAGAGATCAGCAGTCGAAGACGCCCAGCTTGATATTTGAACATGTGAACAATAAGGATTTTAAAGTCCTCTATCCAACTCTCTCTGACTATGATGTTCGATATTATATATTTGAGCTTCTAAAGGTATATCAAGTTTCTTTTATTTATAAAATGGTTTGTACTTGTGATTCGTTGATACTCTAGCAAAAATAATGTAAGATTAATGTTTAACTTGTATAGCGTCAAACATGTGGTCGACATGTATCCTAGATCAGTTTTTCTTGTATAGATTAGTCATTAGATTTTGACTTTTAATCCTATACTATGCAGTAAAAGAAACAGCTACTACTCTGTTTATAATTGTTGTTTCTTATAACATTTATGCAGGCGCTGGATTTCTGCCATTCACGTGGAATCATGCACAGAGATGTGAAACCGCATAATGTCATGATTGATCACGAGCAGCGGAAACTTCGTTTAATTGACTGGGGTCTGGCAGAATTCTATCATCCAGGGAAAGAATACAATGTTCGAGTTGCTTCAAGGTAATCCCTTCATTTTATTTGCTAATCACTCTGTCTGTGCTGCAGGATTCTTTCTGTTATAATTGGTACGACTTTTCATAGAGAATTTAGACTAGAAATGCAAATAGTTGGGATGTAGAAGATTTTGCATGCGCAGAGCTCTTGAGATTTTAAAACTTGAAAACATATTATCGTACTTCATCTGGTTGAGACATAGTTCTAGTGTTTACTTTTATCATTTCTCACGTCATATCTGATGACAGGTACTTCAAAGGTCCAGAGCTGCTGGTAGACTTACAGGACTATGACTATTCCTTAGACTTGTGGAGTCTTGGGTGTATGTTTGCTGGAATGGTGAGTGTTTCTAAGCTACAATTAGTTTTAACTTGGTTTAAGTGGTTGTGTCGTGATAAGAATTCTGACTTGTGTTTTAAGTGATGTTATACATAGTGTATCTGATACTGAAACTTGCTGCAGATATTCCGCAAAGAGCCGTTCTTTTATGGTCATGACAACTACGATCAATTGGTCAAAATTGCAAAGGTAAGATTACAAAAAGCTTTCATTTTTTGAATCTTCATGTCCCTTCTCCAATGAAAAGAATTTATATTTCTCCAAGTTATAGCTACAAATACATACACTTCTTTATGTGTACTGTAAGATAATATGTGTTTATAACTATGGCAGGTACTTGGCACAGACGAACTCAATGCCTACCTGAACAAATACCGCATAGAGTTGGACCCTAATCTTGCATCCCTTGTGGGCAGGTAATCTGGTTTTTAGAAGTTCTGGAAAACACTCAAAACGTTAGTTTTTTTCAGAATTTAAATTTTGCACTCTTGATATTATATAGACATAGCCGGAAGCCATGGTCAAAGTTCATCAATTCTGAAAACCAGCACTTAGCAGTTCCTGAGGTAAAACACTTGTTTTTCTCTATATAATTACGCCTTCATGTTGGAATTTTGAATGAACGTGACTCTGATGTTTTCATTTACTTTTTGGTTTGTGAAGGCTATCGATTTTGTGGACAAGTTGCTGAGATATGATCACCAAGAAAGGCCAACAGCTAAAGAAGCAATGGTAAGAAACAAGTTTCCTTATTTTCTGTTAGATCTCTTTGTATACTCACTTAAGATTTACAGATAAGTGAACGGACAATATGATGATTTTTTTTCAGGCGCATCCATATTTCTACCCGATTAGAAATGCAGAAAGCAGCCGTACGCCACGGGGCCAATGATCCTGAAAACATTTGCTTGTTCATTCTCTGATTTTTCATTTCTTGACGGATTCAAATTTGTTATAAATTGATTTGTCATTGTTTCATTCTCTCGAAGTGTGCGTGTGTTGCTGTTTTGCTCTTTGTCGGTGTTTCAACTCTTTTGAATTTCAAAGTATAAAATCCACAAGACGGGTTAAAGAAGTTTTCTCTTCATTTTTAATTTTCGAGGGTATCCATATCTTTGAGTTGGAGGCATTGTTATTTTTATTTTTTTGCTTGTGAGGCGAATTCGTGTCTGTATCCTGAAAATTTTGCAAAGTTTTTGGAATGAATGAGCTACGGAACGATGGAAACAAAGTTCAAATTCAAGCAAGTAAATTGATTATGGGTTATAATGGTTGTTGATGCAAAAATAATTATGAAAAATAGATCTGAAAGTAACCGAAAAAGAAAAAAAGTTATTTTTAATTAATTAAAATGTATTTTTAATAAATTATATATAAATTGAAAAAGAATGTTTCAATCATCACGGAAAATAAAAACGAAAAAATAACTATATTTTTATTATTATCTATTTTCTACAGCTAAAAGTCTCAAATTTGTGACTTAAAAAATTTGTATTGTTAAAATAATAAAGCAATAAAAACTTGATTGGTAAAATTTTGGCTTTTAAAATTTTAAAGCGTTTAAAGTATCTTCAGTCAGAGTTTATTGGCCCTAACAGTTCGATTTGTAATCGTTGGGTTAGCGATCAGCGACTCAAAATAATAACTAATTTGGGTGTTAAGTATGTGGAGAGTAACACAGATAACACTGACATCACTTCTTAATATAGTTGCAGCGACTATAAAATCGATCACGGTTTTTTGTAGCAATATCGACGATATCGGCATCTCCTTTAAAAATAGTCGCAGCAACACTTTCTCTCTTCTTCAACCGGTTTCGCTGTTGTTGTTAACGTTTAATTTTCTATTGCCGCGTTTTCGGCTTCTCAATTTCTTGAAAGACAACGACACTATAAATTACTTAAACCCTAGCTTCTCGGCTGTGTCATATATAGTTAAAGTTATCTTTAAATTCCCTAACAATCTAATATTTTTCAGAAACTACAAAATTCATGGAATCTTGTCTCTTCACTCTTGGAAAAGCATGTGAGAGCCGTAGACAAAAGATTCGTTGGCATATATGATTAATTTATTGATAAATAATCTTTGTATTTTTTTAGTTATAGTTAAAGTTATTTGTGACGACTCAATATAATTAGGATATTCGACTTATTCTATTCTTCTTCTTATTATTTTAACTTTTACTTGTGGACTTGTTAGAATAAGAGGATGTAATTGGTATGCGATTGCGACTATGCGTAGAGAATATTGTCCAACGACGAAGATCACCAATTCACCATGATGGTATTAAATATTATATGATGAAGAGCATAACTAATATATATTTAATATATGGATTAGAATAATTATGATACCAAAAAAAATAATCCCAGTAACCCTTACTATGGGTTAAATGAAATTATAAATGCTTTCAAGTGACTAAAACAATTTAGAAAAAAATTCATAAATTTAAGTTTAGCAATTCTTTATTTTTATTTCAATTTCTTATTTTACCAAAGTTATATAGTTAGCATTTAAAGATAATAAAATTCAAACAACCACATAATCGATTAACAAAGACTGATGAGGAAATGAAATTACACATATTATCATGGCCCTTAGAAACTTCATCAGTTTGTTGATGATGGCTGTAAGAATTTCGACAAAAAAAAAAAAGACCTTAGGTCAACATCCGAAAATATTGTTGAATCCACAATCTCCTCGATCGCCCTAATTAAGAGACTCGTATATCTACTAATTACTCACAAATACTTGAAAATGCAAGGGAAAAAGTAATAAATGAAGAAAATCTTGTATTTTAAAAGTTAACTAGGTAACAACCAGCACATAGTGGGAGTTAAATATTTGCAGATAAAATTCGAATTATGTTTAAATTTATTTTTTGGTATCTAAATTATGTAAAAAAAATATATAACCCGTGAAAATATGTTTAAATCAAATTATTCTATATCAATTAAATATATGTATAACCTCTTTCTTAATCTATGCAAGATTTTTTATTTTTTAAAAAATTTCTTCTATTTTGTGTAAGAATATGTTTCACCCGTGAAATATTATACCAATGATATTAAATAAGTCAATTCCCTATAATAATGATTATTGTATAGTTTTATTTTGGAAACTTTAAATATGTGAATAGTAATCATTTTTTTTAATAGGTGAATAAATTCCGGTTTTGAAAACATTTTAGATCTAATGATTTTATATTTTAAGAATTAGTTATGTTATAAAAATGATTAAAATAAATTTCATTAATTGTAAAGGAATATTCTTTAATCATTCAATAGCAATTATGTGTAAATATCCGTAAAAATGAAGACAATAACTATATTGGTGTTCCGAGCTCTCTAACGACGACACATTATCATTTTCTTGAGAATGCTTCTCTATTAATATATAGGGGATACTAGTTTGGCATGAGTCTAAACAAAACTCATACCAAAAAAAAAGTCATTACAACTAAAGTCAAAGTCAAAATCAAAATTAAAGTGGTGGTCGGTCAATAAATTAGATAAATAAATGTAGACAATAAGAAAGCACGAGAATCTCTAATCTAACACAAAGAGTGATTAGGGGACATTAAGCACATATTCCGATCTTGATGACTGTCTGTGGAAACAATCTATCCCTGTCTTTATAATTGTTTTAGTTTAGTTTAATCTCTCTTGTTCCCTTTGTCCAAATGATTATGTAACCATCCTATTTTATGTCGTTATTAAATTTATATAGAGTCTGACTCTTTTCTTTCTTGTCGAAATGTGCTTCAAAAAATTATTGGGGGAAAAAGATCTTTGAAAATTTGGTGAATTACGCACACCCCCAAAGATATTGCTGTATCTAAAAACATATGGAACCAAATATTCAAATAATATATAATTGATAACTGTAGGGATATAAATTATATATCTCCATAAAGATAAGAGGACCCTTGGCAAAACCAATAGTAAAAAAAAGCCACTTAATAAAAAAAATGGATCCTTTAACCTCAGAATTTTGTTTTGATATTAATTTTGGACCCATGACAAATGTCTATTTTGCCAACTCCATATGTTTGCAGTTACTCATCACACACTTCCTTTCTATTTTTAGTTTTTAGTTCTATCTTGAATGCATAATATATAAGTATATTTTTGTTAACATGTGGAGTTTTAGTGAATGACCTTAGCTCCCTAACGAAGATTACAATTTTTAAGCATAATCAATATTACATCCTCACTTTTTTTTGTTTGTTAAAGATCAATACATTTTGCAGACACACAAAAAAAAAGATCAATACATTATATCACACTCAACGGTCAAACCCAAGTACGTACGTACAATAATATAAATGCTAATTTTTTTAGACCAATGCATACTAAAATGATAAAATCTCCCAAGGGTTATTTATTTGAAGTTACATGAATCAACACGTTCACGTACACCGTGAACAGAACAGGACTCGTATATGTATACTTCAGAGCTTCGGTGGTTATAGAAATGCATATTGGATTTTTGGAACACATAATATTTGTTTGTCGATTTTTTCCTAAAAGTAATAATTTGTTTATCGATCGACTCCCGTTGATTAAATTAAGTAACCTAATAGATATTGACAGTGCTTTTTCTTTGTGAAAGGATATACAATATTGACAGTGCTACCATTCTTGCCCTACATTATTTGTTGTCCCTAAATATTTTTGTTTTATTTCCTTATTGACACGTAAATTGATGTTATTGTTATAATGTTAACCTCTGCATGTTCCGTAGATTTCATCATAAAACATGGTTAAGACATGTTAAAACAATGATTAACTAAATCAGTCATCAAGAAAGAGGTTTGCTTCTTATGTCTGCCATGCATGGGATGTATATAAATCATGATGATATTAATGCATGGCATTGATTTGACAAGACGAGAGTGATGAAATGGCAGAAGCTATGATGACCTCATTCTCATTAGCAGTAGACAACGCTCCATGTCTCACTTCCATGTCTCTCTTTTTATCATCCTTAGCCAAGACAGAGGAAATATCAAATATTCAAATACATTCACATATAGCATATATGTATTATATACAGCTTGACGTAAAAATCGAAGAAGGTAAATTTAGCCATCTTGATCAAACAGAAGTCGCGATTTTCTTATAATGCATATAACTCATGCTATGTAAACTGTTAAAAAATGCTTGGTAGGACCGTAGGAGATAAGAAATAAGTACTAATAAATACCGATTCAATAATTATTTTAGTCTATTCTGATTTTCGTGTGTGCGCGTATATGTTACTTAAATAACGTGATGCTATGAGCAATAAATTATCATAACATATTATTATTTTGTAACTTTTTTATTTATTGCCTTTAAATTAAATTGTCGCATCTATTTATTGCCTTTTTGTTTTGTCTCTCGTTCCTATCCACTAGTTCGCTTAGGGGTCTCGTCTTTTATCTCCCCACCACAGGACCCTCAGATAACAGTTAGTATATATGCTGAAAAGAATCTCTGTGTAGAGACATTGACGAGCCTCGAGTCATTTCAAGCACTCTCATCATAATGAGCAAGACAAAAAAGTACAAATGTAAATATAAATATTATATGTAAATCGAGGTATAATGAGATCAGGTGTTAAATCCAAATTTCCTACAAGTTGTTCTTCGATTTTTGTTTGTTTTATATTCTCGATTTATAAATATTAATATTTTAAATAAAACTAACTTTAATCATAGATGGTTTTGGTACGATTTTTAATTTGATGTAAATTTTGATGGAATATTTTACTTTTAGAAAAAGTTAGGTTTTATATTGGTTTATTCGTTTTCAGTTTGGTTTAATTCACAATCGCTTTCATCTGATATTTCAAATCATTTATTTTGAACACTTAGTGTATTTTGATCGAACACTCTTGAAACTAGTTACACTCGTGAATACGTATAAGTTTCGTATAAGAACATGTACGTAGAGGTATATACAAGATTCATGAGTCTATCAGAATTCAGAAACGTAGGGACAAGGTGCACAATCTCGGGGATCCGGACGAGCTATGGCCTTAGCCTATGTGTCGGAATCTGCCCTCACCATAAATATTACGTCTGTTTAAATAAATTACACCGGTGTTTTTTTTATATTGATTCAATACAATAAAACTTAGATGTTTTTCATACAACTCATCATTTTTCCTCTAATAATAATTCTCGGTTCCACGTCACTTTAATCTAGGTTTTTTTTCTTATGTTAATGTGTTATCACCATTAAGTTTATATTATGCGCAAGTAACCAATCGTGATTATAACTTTGCCCTAATATAAACTCCCCCAAACAAAAGCTTACACATCATTAAAATTGTATAACCAATCAAATTATAAGAAATTTATACATCATATCAATATTTTTCAAAAAAAACAAATATTTAAACTAAATTAATAAATCATTTACAATTTAAAAAAAAAATAATGATATCAACCAAGTATTGATATCATTATATGTCGTATCAATATTTCCAAAAACATAGGTGTAAAGTATAGCTTAAATTTAAAATAAAATAATAAATCATGTACAATTTTAAAAACAAAGGTATACTAATACAATCAATACAACATAAGTATCATATAGTAAAATATAAATATAATACAAATATAATATAAATCAAGATTAATCAAGAATAACACAAAACCAAACTAATGTAAAAAATATGTATGCGTATATTGACTTAAATGTAATTATTATCAAATAAAACAAAACAATTAGATATTAAAAAAAGAACAAAAGATAAATAAATAACTTCTTTGATAACAAACAAACTACAAAAATAATACACCACAAAATCAAGCTACACTAATATTTCTAAAGAAAATAAAATTTGAGAGGAATGTTGATAGTGATTTTATATATTATAACACGAACTAATGTCAAATTAAACAATATATAAGTTCCAAAGTTGAAGGTTTTATATTATAATTTAAAGCAGTGAAAACTAAATAATCATCTACTTAAAATTACTTAAAAAATTAACCTAATCCTTATGCTATTCAACAAAAGTATTATAGTATTAAAATAATACACGAAATCAGAGGATAGTGTCTTTAGTCAAGTGGTTACAGGTTTACAACACCACATTTACGACTGATCCCTCCAAAACATGTTTATGTATTTTGACCAATATTAAGTTTTCTAACAAATAAAAAGACACTATAAAACAATATGTGATTAAATTTATATTAAATACAAAAATACACCACAAATTCAAACCATGCTAATATATCTCACACATTAGGGTATAGAAAATAAAACATAACATACATTAGTGTTAGTTAAGCTATTTATACAATTAAGTCCACTCAATTTAAATGTAACCATTTATAAGCCATCTTAGATTTGAGATTTCTCAATCATTAATTTATTAGTGCGTTTTCTATTTTATTATTGTATAAACCATAGTTTTTACAATTAATCTAATTCCAAAAAAAAGTTCATATTTTCAAGAATTCAATATATCTAAAAATAGTTACGAAAAGTATTTCTGCGGGGTAGCGCGGAGATAACCTAATAATTTTAAATACATCAGACTCATAAGTAGCAAAAATCATCACACATAAGCACACATAAACACGTGACAATTAAATGGTTTTGGTTGTAGTGTCTAGTGAGGTAGACTTTACTACTTATATAAATATTGTGTCAATTTTTTTGTATTCCAGAAAATTGAATCTTAGAGAAATGTTATAATTACTTTCATATAACCAGAAAAATTCAGGTTGGAACTTTTAGTATTTACATACTGGATGAAGCATATAAAAAGTCTTTGCCACTAAACAACAATTTGTTTCTAGTGGTCAAATTATTTCAAAAAATAATAATCATTGTATGAGTTAAATAACATAGTTTAAAATTTTGAATAATTGTGAGAAACATATATATATACATTCTACACTGTTAACGTTGTGTGTATATCTGGATTTAAATCCGCATGTAGTATTGTTTTGACCACCAGAAAAAAAAGGCTAATTAATAATTCTAGGGATTAACGTGATGCCTGATATTAATAAATAAGATTTGTGTAGTGAGACTGTGAGAGCACCTCTATAAAAAAATATTTTATATTGATTTCGTTTTATATATTTAAAGCATACTTTTTATTCTCTTTTACTATAGTTTTATTTCGTTTTAATATATTAAAGGGGCAAAAAAATTGTTTTATTGTTTTCACAATAAATGTTAAAATACCTTAAACAAAGTTTATATTGAAGGAAAGAAATATATTATAAACCATAAGCTAGCACGGTGGGGTTCCTGGATCGATCGGTCTTGCCGATAAATTATGGGTCCGAATGGTGACCGCGTATTTGGTTGTGCAGAGAAAGTGATTTTAGAATACGGTACGGATCAACTGCAGTACATGCAGTTTGCAGGACAAGTGCAGTTTATACAAAATAAAGGGTATACAATAAAATTTGATTGGTGAAAAAAATTATTTACGGTTTACAAGAAAATATTTGAATGGTAAAAATGCAAGAAACAATACAAAATACAAATTATAGATAAAATTATCAAAGTATATGGTGAAACCCATATTTTGTTTTTTTGTAAAAATGGTGATATATTACATATTATATGTTTATATAAAATTATCTTTTAATTTTGATTATAATAAAATAACTATATATATTTATATACTAAGTATATTTATCTATTTACAAATGAAATATATACTCTATTATTGTAATAAAATCTTGAATTAAGAAAATATAGATTAATTCAATGATTAGTACATAAAAAAATAGTATAAGAAATTTTTTATGATCTTATTGTGTATTTGATTTTTTTAAAGATAAGTATAATATATGGAACAAATATTTGTGAATTAATAATAAATAAATTGAAATTTCAATTGGCTAAATTTTATATTCTTTAAATCTGTTTTTTCATAAAAACTCATTATTTTATAACTTACGAAAAAATTAATGAATTAATTATTCTAATTGGTAAAACATAAAAACACAAAACCGCTAGCTAATTGGTGAGTCATAACACAAGTGTGGTCCATGAATTAAATTAGTTCCTTAAAAAATGCAAACGGTTTTTTTTTTCTCTTTCTTAAATAACGCAAATTACGTTGTTGTTTTGTGAATGGTATAAAATTTAGTTTTTTGAAAACCACACTTCCAATTAAGCACTTTATATGTCACCACTGCCTATGTTTACATATTGTTTTTTGCTCTGATCGTTGTTTGTAATTTACCCCACTGATAGAAATTTCATGCATATATAAAATTACCCGAACTTGTAAAGCTTCCACAAAACTTTCTTTGCTTTGTAATTGACTTATACATAACATAACATAACTACTGCTTCCAACCCTACTACATTTCATATGTTTTTAACTATTTTTTTACTAAACTTTTTCAAATATAAACGTCGGTAAAAGAAATACCGCATCTATATGACGATATCTCATATGACATGTATAGTACGTAGTTACTCGACCAAAACCCAAACCCACTACATTGTTTAATTGGACATAACCTTAGCAAGTAATCTCGTTACGTTTCTCCCACACGACAACACGATTTTGTCTCTCCTCCTCGCCGCTTTGTCCCCCTCCAACATTCACAGCTGGACCTCACTTTTCACACAACTAAGTGACATAATAGGGGCATTTGAGTCATTTCCGCGAGTCATCTTGTGATTAAGGAGTAGTAGTATAACTATAAACTTTGGCTCGTGGCTTGACTGGTCTTGGCCTCCTCCTCGTTATGATGTACTGAATAAATTAAGGTAACAAATATTAGGGTTTACAGGCTAATTACATAAATAAGTCAATTGTAATAGGTTTTGTAAGCAATAGTGATCACATGGCTTATATATAGAGAGTCTCGATCGATGATCTTAGTCTTATAATATATAAGTTGATCTCGTAAAGATTCTTGTGTCGTAAACATAAGCAACATATAATTTCTTGAATTCACACTTCTACTGATCTGTTTGTTTCTGATATAGAATGTAGGAGGATGTCGTTTAAATGCACTGTATTACTTTCGTGTATATAATCAAAGTGTTGGGATAATAATAATTTCTTGTCAAAATTCTTTAATATATGGTCAACTTTTAAAGAACTCATTGTTGAAATATCAGACCAGGTAGACTTTGTTGTAAAAAATACCTATACCTTTTATTAATACGAATGTATATTGAGATTCTTGAGAAAATTCTTTCCAGTATTACATCTTTTTAAAAATGTCACAATAACAATTTGTTGTAGATGCATGTCGTTCTCTTTTGTGCCATCGATTGCTCTTAACCTACCTATTTCGTCAAGCCCTCGTTTTCAAACATAGTCGTCTTCTCCATCATATACACTAGTTAACATTAGTTAACTAGATAAGCCCAAAAAAAAAAGATTCGTTAAAAGTCTAGTTATGGTGTTGTGGGGGCAACTTTCATTTACTTTTTTTTTTACGGTTTAGTAATCGTCATTAGCTCATGTAAGAAAATGCGGATAACAATTATGAGTCTTGAACTTTGCAATTTGACGACGTGAGTAGTAGTAATTATATAACCTATTATTGAAGACATATGGGAACGCGAGAATGTACTGCACCGGCCCTACGTAGTGCGTACGGATCATCAAAAAATATTATCACACAAAGAGATTGGATAGAGATAGTCATCTAGATCAAGATCGTTCCAAATTTTCAATGATGTTCTCGAGGAATTCGTCGTGGAATTCGTATGTTTTATATTCGTTACAGTTGGTCATAGGTACATATAATAAGAATCATAACAGTACATGAAACGTATGTTTGAATTTTTACAAATTTGACCGGAAAACACTAATCTGTCTGCTAATCACTCGACATTTTGCGTCATTCGCTGTGTGGTCCATGGTTTATATTATGTAGTACTCCTCATCGTATAACAAAATCTTAGTTAAGGATATCTTAATCTCATTGATTTTATATTAGGCAATCCAACCACGAATGATATATCAATCTTTATATTACAATATATATATGAGAGTGTATTATTCTGTTAAACCGACTCAGTTCAGTCATCTAAACTGAATTAAGAAACTTAGTTTGAAGATCGAAACAAGATTTTAGTTTATATATATATATATATATATAAATTATGTACTCCTCATCTTATATACAAAATTTATTAATTTAGTACATGTTAATCTCATTGATTTTATAAAAAGCAAGCCTACGAAGGATATAGCTATATCTTTACATCTGCATATATATGAAAGTCTATTATGCCGTTAAACCGACTTAGTTCAGTCTAAACTTAATTACAAAACTTTATTTTCAGATCGAAACAACATTTTAGTTTAGTTTATACTTCAAAAAGCCAAAACCAAACCAGAAAAAATACTTTTGAAATCTTGTAACTTGTATACATGCACAAATGTAAAGGTGGGGAACAAAATAAGGTAAGATGAGAAGCGGTGTCTAAACTACGCATCGCTATATTTGGCTGAGCGCACATCTTCGTCTTTCGTTTGTTTATTGTGAATCCAAATGACGTATGCGCTTTTGTCATTAACATCATTTTCATTTATAAAAGATAATTGGGATGGTTATATTTTCTAAAGGAAATTATACTCTTGATAAGATGAAATTATATAGCATACATATTACCATACATGGAATTAATATGTGATATATATAAGATAAAACACTTATAACGACAATTATTTTGAAAGGAAGAAAACATTGTAATTTCCAAATTTTCTTGGTTAAATAGAAATACATACTCGAAAGCAATAATGAACGCGGTTATTGTAAATTTTAATATTCTGATATCAAAAATACTTTTCATATATGCATCATGATTAAATCCTCAAGATTGTATAGATGTAAAAATTTCATTATATTAAATAATTTGGAGAAAATCTCATGTTGAAATCCATATTAATTTATAAATTATACTAAAAACCTACTATTTTCTAGCTGAAATACTAATTTATGTCGATATTTCACAAATTTATGAATAATTTATAGATACTTGCACGTTCTTACTTCACCCGTGGAACAGTCATGGAACCGCTGCCGCACAAAGGTTCAATTCGTGGAAGTTAAAGAGACAAAACTAAGGGTTTGGGTGGATTTTTGGAAGTTAAAGAGACAAAACTAAGGGTTTGGGTGGATTTTTGGATAACTTGAGGGAGAGAAGCAGATAGAAATATTTTGGATTAGAGATTCCAATTTTTTTTTCTTTTGTATACCTGATCAAGTCTCAACCCCTGCTTAAATAGACATTTTTGTGTGTTTGATTAATACATTTTCTTTTGTCCAAAAAACAGGTTTAATACATCTTCATTTTAAATGGAGATTGTTGATATTCGGATTTTGTTTAAAATTTCTATATGATATGGGAATGGGAGAATAACGATCAGAAATATTATACAAAGGTCACAGTAACTAACATGAGATGGATATTAGGATATACGTAAAATGATATCTTATTATTATTATTAATTTATTATAAAAAGAAGTAGAATCCTCATCAACACCATATCTACGATTAGACAAATCCTTTGGGAGAAAAAATAATGCTTGATCCCATGAATAGACAGATAAGATATAATCAATTCCAAATGGTTTATGTCTATAAGCATATATGATATACATCAATTGACTAATTATGGCGACATACTTATTTTGAAATTTGACGGAATAATTAGGTGTTTTAGTGACACACCACTTGCTAATTTAATTGAACTTTTAGAAGGAGTTTGATTAAAAAGACTTAGGGTGTGAATGATTGCAGCGGTTAGGGTGGAAAGATCAAACCGCTTTTTATTTACCATTCATTATGTGTAGTTTACACTAGTGCGGTCTACAGAAATTAGAAATAAAACCGCAGTGGACCAACTGCATACCGTTTTTCTTTACAAATAGAGTTGGACTGCTACGGTTTGTTGTCTATACTTAAAACAGGACGGTTTGGTCCGCATATGGATTTGTTCGCCCCAACCGCAGTTACTATTCACACCCTTATATTGTTATGGAAACAAGTGGGGGTCATGCCCAAAACGCACTTTCCTACGATATTATTCATTATTCGATTTTGTTTTTGCTGATACAATTCTCGATTACAAATTCCATCGTTCTGATCCGATTTCTCAAGAGGTGAATATTACCAAGAGTTAGAAAAATGATTAATTGTGTGATTGGAGGTAGCCTGACTTAACTTTGCCTTTATAAAAGAATAATTTTTTTTCAACTAGTTTAATGAGTCGAACCTATCAATTGTTTTATATTGCCAACTAAAATGTTGTCGCGATACATATTCTCTACTATTAATTTATGGGCCATGAAGTTTTTTTTCACGTTTTTTGTCCGTTTCTTTTTATGTATTTATTTTGTGCAACCTTTCTTGTCCGTTTCAAAAGATGATAATACAAACGAGAATTTGAATATATTATTTATACAAATGGTCATGTCTTTTTATAGGAAGAAGATTGGTCGAGTTTTTACCATTCGACTAATTTTTTTAAGATAAACGAAATCATCCAATAGAGTACTCACTCAATTCTTTAAAAAACTTTAATCATATTACCATTTTCAATTAAAAATAATAATGATTTATATATAGTTATTTTCTGATCACAAAAAAAGTTAACTTTTGGATAATGCTATAGTATTTATTTTCTTAATATAACTGCTCGTTTATGATGCCGTGTTAATAACAGTAATGAGTAAGTGCATAAGTGGGATTCAGAGCAAATGATTAGAGGTAATAGTAACAATCATACATACGTTCATGAACAAGATGAATAAAACGAATAGTTATGAACAAATGAAATTAACAAAAGAGAAAATGAAAAGAGAGAGAGAGAAGTCATAAGCCGCCATTTCCACTTCTCACTAAACACTTTCCACGTCTCTTTTCTGAGCAAGTTCGATATCAAATGCTCGTGTCTTAATCACCCCATTAATATTCTCACATCATAACATCGACAAAGCACTCTTTTCTAATTATTTTTACTAAAATATTATTCTAATTCCATATTGAGTTCTTCTCTGATATGTTAATATATATATATATATATATATATATATAAATTCCATAATCAAACAGTTGTTTAAAAAATAATCTATTAATCGAGGAAAAGAATAAGTGAATAATGAACTCAACCCTCCATTAGAATATATTGTTTTGATATACTAATCTGATCATTCCAAATTCTTTTTTTTTTCCTCTGTGCATGATCTCACAATATCATTTTATTCTAGACACGTTCATTTGTTTTTGATATTTCTTCACCTACTAAATAAAATAAAGTATATTCCAAAAAATGAATATTGGGAAATGAGCATAATTGATAGGGAATTAATATTGGGTCCTATTAACTCTATCCAATGATAAATATAACTAGTACTAGTATTCTATAGATTTCTCAACGGCCTAAAACCAGTGAATTTATTACAAATTATTACTATTCATAATCATATAAAAAAAGCAGTCGAAAATAATACCAAAAGTCATTTTCAGAAACTTTTAAAACTCATTAAAATTCTCTTTCTTCTTTTTTTTTTCCCCCAAATCCTAAGTTCATATATCTCAAATATTAAAATTCCATATACACTTAATAAAAATATAAAAAATCCTATGTCCTCGGAAAATTCTGCTGACTTTTTTTATTGCATCAGTCTCACTTCTTTCCTCTCTCTATAAAAAACCCTACGCTACCACTTCACACATTGTTCTCAGTTCTTTCATCTTTTTCACTCTCTCTCTATCCTCTGCTTCTTATTTATAAGAGATAACAAACAAAAAAACAGAGAAATATGACGGTGGTTGTGGAGGTTAGAGAATACGACCCTAGTAAAGACTTAGCCACCGTCGAAGAAGTTGAGCGGCGGTGCGAAGTTGGCCCAACAGGAAAACTGTCTCTCTTCACTGATCTCTTAGGTGACCCAATTTGCCGTGTTCGACATTCACCTTCTTACCTCATGCTGGTAACTTTCTTTACTCCAAAACTCCTAAAAGTTATAAACTCATGTTTACTATACTAGTTCAAAGTTAAATTTCAATTCTTTACTCAACAAAAATTCTTATATGTTTTTCTATAATGGCGAAGCAAAAATATGAAACAACTTGATTTTTGTTATCAACAAAAATAAATGATTAATTTTTTGTTTTTGCCTTTTTTATAAATTAATTAATTAAAAATGACAGGACACAAACAACATTCACCTTCTTGCCTCAAAACTCGATTATATTAAGTACCTCTTTCCTTTATAAAGAAGCAAATACATGAACTAACTAACACAAAAGTTTAATTATCTTTTATTTTTTTGGTTTAATTAATATGTAAAAAGAACGATTTATCTAAAAATTTGGAAATTGTAACAGGTGGCTGAGATTGGTACGGATGAGAAGAAAGAGTTAGTTGGAATGATACGAGGATGTATCAAAACCGTTACATGTGGTAGCACCAAAAGACTTGATTTAACTCATAACAAGTCTCAAAACGATGTCGTTATTACCAAACCTCTTTACACTAAACTTGCTTACATTTTGGGCCTCCGCGTTTCACCTACGCACCGGTACGTTTTTACAATCTCACGTAATTAAAACGTTACACTAAATCACGAGTAATTAGTGGCTTAGTGCTTAGACTAATCACGTTTTTAATTATTTCAGGAGGCAAGGGATAGGGTTTAAGCTCGTGAATACTATGGAAGATTGGTTTCGTCAAAACGGCGCTGAGTATTCTTATTTTGCAACTGAAAACGACAACCATGCTTCCGTTAACCTTTTCACCGGAAAATGTGGTTACTCCGAGTTCCGTACACCGTCTATTTTGGTTAACCCGATTTACGCGCACAAGGTTAACATTTCTCGTCGAGTTACTATAATCAAGCTTGATCCAACTGATGCTGAGTTGCTATACCGAATCCGGTTTAGTACAACCGAGTTTTTTCCGAGAGACATTGACTCGGTTCTAAATAACAAACTCTCGTTAGGAACATTCGTTGCTGTTCCACGTGGCAGTTGTTACGGATCCGGGTTAGGCTCATGGCCCGGTTCAGCTAAATTCTTGGAGTATCCACCCGATTCGTGGGCCGTTTTGAGTGTGTGGAATTGTAACGATTCGTTTCGGTTAGAAGTTCGCGGCGCGTCAAAGTTGAGGCGCGTGTTAGCTAAAACGACGCGAGTAGTTGATAAAACGCTGCCGTTTTTGAAAATTCCGTCGATTCCCGCGGTTTTCCAACCGTTTGGATTACATTTTATGTACGGAATTGGCGGAGAAGGACCACGCGCGGAGAAAATGGTGAAAGTGCTGTGTAATCACGCGCATAATCTGGCCAAAGAAGGAGGATGCGGTGTCGTGGCGGCGGAAGTAGCGGGAGGAGAACCGCTCAGACGAGGGATACCACATTGGAAAGTGCTATCGTGCGCAGAGGATTTGTGGTGTATCAAACGGCTTGGAGAAGATTACAGTGATGGTTCTATTGGTGATTGGACTAAATCTCCACCTGGTGAATCTATTTTTGTTGACCCTAGAGAATTTTAATTTTTATAACTCAAAATTCACAAAATTAATTTATATTTAAAGGAAAGGAATATTAATTATATTTCTTCTATCAGATTAAGATGTCTTTAACTTTTGGTAAGCTGAGAAGATGTTAGTAGATTTTTGTTTTATAATGTAATATTTTTATAAGAGAATCTCTTGTTCGTGTGGGAATTTGTTTATGATTTTGTTTTTCTGATTTTTTGTATTCTTTATATTAGTACTAGTTGTGATTAATTTAGTACAATATAAAAAGTAGAAGAATCACTGAATTTTTTTTTGTTGTTCTGACCATATCATAAATTTAACCATTAATATAATAATTACTTATATCCTACTATTAACTCTATTATTTAAAAACGTTTTCCAAGTGTACCAAGTACAAACACCTAGAATTGACAATCTGATTTAACTGATTTGGATTTCGGTTTGGTTTAGTAAAAACATAACTTTAAAATATAATTAATAATTAGAGATAGGTTTTGATTAATATTATAGAATATGTTTACAAATATGTAAATCTAAGATTTTATAATAAAAAAAATTATTCAATTTGGTTTTTGGCTCAAGCTCGATTTCAGATCAATTAAACTAATGGGGTTTAGATTGTTTTTGATTCGGTTTTGGTATAAACTTTGCAGTATTTCTTGGATTACAAATAAATGATATATATATTATACATATATTTTCTTTTCCGATTTCAGTCTCATTATAAATTGAGATGGAAGAGCTTCAAGCCAGACACAAAGCCCATTACTACCTGACCCATTTGCAAAGGTCAAGGACCAAAATGTTTCCAATTCAGATAACAAAGGAAACTCAAAAAGTTTGACGTAGTTCTGAAGAAACAAATGAGAAAAGGATACAATAATATGCTTAGATTAAAACTCTTTATCATGGTCCCATTCCTCATCCTCAGTGTTTAGAGTCGTTGTAGTTAGCTCAGGAGTGCTGTATCCTGTTGATGAACCATTGGCTCTAATCTGTTCAAAGAAGAGAACTTGCACAATCACCCGCATTGGCAAACGTTCGTTCTGCACCGCATGTTCACACGCTTCTGGTGATAGTTTCCTACAATCCATTAACCCGCATATTCTTTTCTTCTCGCTCTTGCTAATACTCGAATGTTCCTGGAAAAAGAAATTTCCAAATCAAACCTAATGTCAATCAAGAAATCATTATGAAAAACAGTGTATTTGAATCTTGTTTTCTTACCTTGAGAAACATGTCTATGGCGCGATATAACCCGTCATGAGACTGTCTTGGGAAGCTAGAGAGTGTCTCAGCGAGAGAGAGGAAGTTCTGTAGAGGGAGATTAGGATCTCTTGATTTCTCAGCTAAGTATCCGTCAATGAGCTTTGCGACGGATACTTTCATTTGCGTTTTCGGATCTCTGTTCTTGAACTCCTTCACTAGGCTTTGCACCATATCTAAATCATACAATAATATATCATGCACTGTTGCCTCTTCAAGCTGCTCGCTGATTCTTTTCTTTAACCTGTCTTTAACGGTTTCTTCACACCCAAGAAACATCGATGCTCGATGTAACTTGGTCAAGAAACTAGAAGAAAGACTTCCTTTCTCATCCGGGATAAGTTCTATGATTATATCAGTCAAAGATCTATCAATGGTTTGCACTAAGCCTTTGCTAAAACCTGATATTCTTCTTCTTGCATAAGCGTGTAACGCTTCTCCTATAACGTTATTTGGTACTTTCCCTCGGTTCTTGATTGCTTCGATGGCTTGTTTATATAAATCAATGTGAAGTTCGCATAAATCTTCGACCCACCAGTCTTTTGGAACGGCTTGATCTTCGGGTTTTCCCACCTTCTCAAGCTTCTTCTTCCTGTTGTAACTGTAAGACCACTTGACTTTCGAGGTGTCAGTCGAGGCTGTTGAAGCAATAGAGTTGAGACAACGCTTCACGAGCTCGTCCAAGTAATTAGACAAGAGATCTTTTGTGGTCTGCAGAACAATGATAGAATCTTTCCAACTACGGAAGATAGTTGAGTTCAAGAAAACATCAATCTTGTAAACGAGATTGCTTTTCTCAAACGTTTCATTCATCTCTAAGAACTCAGCTGCGCAACGAGCTGCGACCACATTGTAAGCGTTTAAAGTTACCATGATGCCATAACAGAACTTTACACAAATCTCAAAAGCAACAGAACCACCAGGAATCTCTGATATGTCAATCTCATTAATTTGGTTCTTCTCCTTCTCTTCATTTTTTGATGTTGCTATGAGTTTCTGCAAGAATCCGCTTTTGGACAGCAATGGGAACTGAAAACACACGCAAAACATTAAACTCTTGCTTTTGCCTGTTCTTTGATGTTTTAAAAAGGTAAGATTTTTTTTATCATACCTTATGGAGATAGAATTTGACATTGCCAACGATTACGATGATCTCTGTTTCTAACTCAGTTGTGACATACCTAAGAGCAAGAAAAGCAATACCAGTTAAAATAAAAACATTGTTTAAGAATCATGAGACAGAAAGCTAAAAAAACTGTTTTTACAAACCTAACATTGTCTCCTTTAGATTGAAACGAATCAGGTTTGGTTCCAAGTTTCATAAACTTCATTTTCTCTTTATGAAGTTATTGCACACAAGACTCTCAACACAAAAGAGAAAACAAAGCTAAGAATCTTAGAAGTGATCTATGCTCAATCTTGTTTTCAAGAAAGCTTAAAAGGGTCACTGAAAAAAAAATTACTTATAAAGTTAATAGTACTATATAATTTACAGAAAACTTAGAGATTCACAACAACACACCCACCAACCTCAAAGGCTCGAAAACCCAAACACCAGCTTGTTTGTTTCTCTTTTTAATCTAATTCTCTTTTTTTTTATAAATCTTTTTCCCTTAGTGCTTCACACATGAACTCCTCTTTGTGGTTGCCCATTGTGCATTGTTACCAAAACAATAAACCCAAGGTTTTGGTTACAGAAAAAAAGCGTTTTAAGCAGTTCACTGCAGTATCAGAACTTCTCGGTAACATTAATTCCAAGGAAAAAACGAATCAAATCTTTTTGTATGTTTTCTATAAAGATGGGCTAGTGAAAGCATAACATCAGAAGTCAGAGATCGTTTCTCGATACACATATGTACGTTTCTACTTTTCAACATACTTTAAAAACTTAATCAAAATTCAAGAACCAAAATAGAAAAATGAAGATAAAAAGAACCCTTTTAGAAAATTACAACAACAAATATCAGTACCCAAGTGCGGTTGGCTCAATCGTTTACAAGGGGTGTTACATTTTAGAAAGAAAGATGATTTACACTTGCATATGTTAAACAAAACGCAAAAACATTCAAGTGTGAATGGTTACAGCGGTTAAGGCGGACAAATCAATCAGCGGATTTGACCGTTTTTTATTCAACAATCATCAAATACAGTCCGCAGCGGTGTGGTTTAAAGATAATAGAAAGAAAACCGCTGCGAACCGTTTTTGTGTACAAATAGAGTTGGTCCACAGTGGTCTACTGACTGCCCTATTTTTGGGGCGGCCTAAATCGCTGACGGATTTGGTCGCCGTGACCGCAGTCACCATTCATAAATCAAAATTCCAAATACAAGAATTAATTTATTCCAGTTTATAACTTTTTTTTAATCTGTAAATTTATTAAAAATAAATGAATACTAAAAATAAATTAAAAAATTGTTAAAAAGTTGTGAAAGTTTTAAATATTATTCGAGTATAAGTGGTATCATTTTAATTCTAATGAATGATTTCTTTTTTACTTTTACAATTAATGTATCTCCTATATAATAATACGGAAGTACAAATTTTTTTTTGTGGACTATATAATTTTTATAAGTTGGTTACAAAATATGTTATAGATTAAATATAGGTTGGTTACAAAAAAAACTTTATAGATTAAGGCCTTGAATTGTTACAAGTGTTTAAATAGATTTTGGTTTTAGTTTTTCTAAAAAGCTAATTTTTTGCCATTCAAGATTTTATAAAATTGGTTTTCCTAAAAAACAGGGAATCTAGCTTTTTGCAGATTTTACTCATTTACAAAAAAAAACCAAAAACCATCTTATAGTGGTTTTTCTAATTGTTAGTGTTATTCATTTTTCAATTTTAATTATTTTTTTTTTTATGTTTTAAACCTTTTAGCAAAAACCAAAAAACCAAATCTCTAGAAATCAAAAAACTAAAATCTAAAAACCAAAAGTTAAAAACTAATTTAAAAATTCATTCCATTCATGCCCTAAATGGTCATTGTGTGGGTTATATGAATACACTTAAGAATATCCCAAAGAATCCTCCTAAAGAGAATATTCCAATGATTTATACATTTTTTTAAATAAAATCTTTAGTATTCCATGTATTGTTACAAAATATACACTTCGACATAAAAATATACTCTTAGTTTTATCTTGGCAATTTATCACGTTTAATCGTGATTTCCAAGATCTTATTATGTAGTGGAAAATAAAATCTACCTAAGCACAGTCATATTAAAAAACTTTCACCAAACATGTTTAAAAATAAAAATAAACAACAAATATAACTATTTCTCATACATAAAATTACAAAATTAACAATATAAAACTTATAACATAGGTGTTTTTTTCAAGCATATAATTTTATTAAATAACGTTTTATCCAAAAAAACTTTTAAAAATAATCATGTAAATTTATTTTATTCTAAAATTATAATATAAATAAAAAGAATTTCAATCCAATTCATGTTGTTGCCAGGTCCTAATCTAGTTTTAGTTTTGTATGAAAACGCAGCAATTATGCATGTTGCAACAAAATATTTGTCTCTCTTTTAAGAAAAACAAAAAAAAACCAGAACGAACGAACCCAAACGAAACGAGAGAGGGAAGAAGAGAATCGTCAAAGTGTTAAAGTGGTGGTGAAGGTATATAAAACTGTTTGCTTTTTTTGATCGTTTACCTCTATATAATAAGATATATAACTGATAGGTTTATGTATGATTCAAGCATGGGTTTTGGTAATTGATAGTTAAAAGAGGCCTTGCACACCAGTTGCTCGACGAATTGTCTAACTCAGATCTTCCTTTTTCCACCCTTATGCAGCTAAATTTGAATTGGGCATAAACATGTTGTGATCATACACACTTCAGATTTTAAGAGTCAGTTCTTCTCTAGTTATATGTGTGTATAGATGAATCAGTGATACAAAAAGACTTATCCTTTTTACCTTGATCAAAACTGTGCCTTTATATGCATTTTTCAAATACTCTTCTTTTGAATTTTTTTGATTTATTTGTTGATGATCACTAGGAAGAAGTTGAGCATGGAACCTGAACATACAGAGGCTCTTTTAAAGTACGTCTTTGGTGTTTCGTTTTTTCTTAGCTCGTGTTGTGTCCGTATAACGATTCACTGTTGTTAGTATGTAAAACAGCCATTTGGAGAAGCGAAATGGATTGCTCACAGAAACTCATAAAACCATGACTCAAGAACTCTAAAAGCTTCAGGTTTGTTTCAAGAAACTTTAGTGTTACATTTGAAAGTTCTCTTCGGAAACAACATGTGTTTTTTTTTTTTTTTTTTTTTTTCAGGTGGAAGAAGAGATGATGATGCGGAAGTTATATGAGCTGATGTCTACATATCGTCAAAATAAGAAGGTTTGTATAATAAAGATTGCTTTTTTTTTCTTGAAGATGTTGGATTTGATTGAGATTAATGTTGTTTTCTTTTCAAGAAAATGGAGGAGACTCAAAATGTGTCACATGGTAAAGAAATAGTGGTAGTGGAAGCTTCTGATACGATGTCTAGCACATCCAAGGCGTTAATCACATATGTGAGAAGAAGGAAAAAGAATCAAAAGCCAACACAGTGAAGATTTTCAGTTCTTGTGTAAGTTAGTTTCTCTTTAGTGACATGTTAGTTCTACTTATTATCTCTGTATTTTTTTAAAAGGGTATTTGCGATGTTTTCTAGTTTTTACGATGGCTCTTATGCCTATATAGCGGGTAGTAGTCTTCACCTTGTTTATGCTTGTAAAATGCAGCTTAAGTTTTTTTTTTTTGAGTGATGAATAAAACTGTTTATGAAAGGCCTGAAACTCTCTATGGACACTTACTATGGAACATGTTCCACATGTACTATATATAATATAGGTTAAATGGCTCCCCACACTCTATGGACACTTGCAATGTAAAATAAAGGGAGCTTAGAAAAAGAGTTAGGTTGTTACTAGAATAGGTTAGGTCTTAAGAGATTCAATTGGATCAGTGATTTTGGTTAGGTGCTCGAGCAACTATTCCCACGCAACAATCATGCCTCCATGTTGAAATGTAGTCTTTAAATGGAGGATGGAGCGTATGTAGAAGTTAGGGGTACATCCCTTATTATTGTTCTTTTTTCCATTTAGGCAACTCCATAGCCATAGGCTTTTAAAAGTTAAATTTGATTGAAATAGCTGACCAACAGTAAGGGGCACTATTATAGCTGACCAAACAAATAAAATATGAGGTTAGTTATAATTGGATGATTTCACTTTTCCAAACCCTTTCTCTCTGATCTGGACAACCATAAAAAAAGTCTATGCTACCACTTGTAAGTGCAAATAATTTGCAAGACTCAACAAACGTACCGAAGTTTAATAGTGTGCCTAATCGTCAAATAGGCAAACATACAGATATCACCTAATTAGAATTACACACTATCAAGATACCCATTGACGTGTTACCAAAATCTAGTCTCAAAACCAGCTTTCCCAAGATTATATAAACTTAGAGAAACTTCAAAACCTCTTTTACAATCTATCTAAAGAAGAGACCCTTAAAACCTTAAACGTGAGTAGCTGTCTCAAATAATACCTACTTCAGTTTGAGATCCTATTTGTACTTACATACATAGAAAGACTTATTACCACTGTCACTTTATAGATAAACGAAAACTGTCACAGAATTATCAATCAACCCGGACTCTAAACCAAAACTGTACTAAAGAAAGACTTGCTAAATAAAATGACCATTGATATCGTGAAAAGCTCTTTCAACACTTTAGTCTAGTTTAGTAGTCGTCATATTTGCTACGTGTAAACTAATATATAACTTTCTTCTCTCTCACTCTATCTATATATCTAGATATCTTTCTCTACAAATATTTAGGAAGAGAGGATTCATAAAACAACATAAAAGTATATATTAAAGTACCATTTCAGATAAGCGAGAAAAAAAAAAAAAAAAAGCTAGCCATGGAGAAGTATGAGATAGTGAAGGATTTGGGATTTGGTAATTTCGGATTGGCTCGGCTTATGCGTAATAAGCAAACCAACGAGCTTGTGGCTGTCAAGTTCATCGATCGAGGCTATACGGTCCATTTCATTATTTCTTTTCTTCTTTCTTTTGTATTTTTCGTTATTTTTCATACTAAGAATCTCATCTTAATTATTACCCAAACTGATGCTTTGATACAGATAGATGAGAACGTTGCAAGAGAAATAATTAATCATAGGTCTCTTAATCATCCCAATATTGTTCGGTTTAAAGAGGTAAGTTTTTTTTTATTTTTATTTTTCTTTTTCTGTCAACGAAGTAAATATTTGTTTTGTTAAGAAATAAACGTACGTCGTGTTTGATTTTGAATTTGGATATTCCCACAACTCCACAAGTTGTTTCGCAAAGATATGGACATATATATATATATATAGTCCCATGATCTATTCGACATGTTCCATATTCAATCCATAATTTGATGTTGATAAGAGAAAAAAAAAAAACTTAAAGATTTGGTGTTGATGATTTTAGGTTGTTCTAACTCTACACATCTTGGGATTGTAATGGAGTATGCAGCTGGAGGAGAACTGTTCGAACGGATATCTACCGCGGGTCGATTTAGCGAAGCCGAGGTTTAGAAATTAAATTCTTGTCAATAACATACATTTTACCGAGTATCAAAAAAAACAAAAAAAAAAAGCATGCATTTTACTTGTTAATCACCACATATAAAAAAAATCGCCAAATATTGTTTTTGTTAAACTTTTAATTTAATTTAATTTAATTAATTGATCTACTTGCAGGCGAGATATTTTTTTCAACAACTCATTTGCGGAGTGCATTACTTACATACAATGGTAAAATTATTTGGATATACACCAATTGTATATTTATATATATATATATATAATAGTTTGTGTTATATGTTTTACTAATGAAACAAATGAATTTTGCAGCAAATATGCCATAGAGATCTGAAATTAGAAAATACATTGCTTGATGGAAGCCCAGCACCACGTTTGAAAATTTGTGATTTTGGCTACTCTAAGGTTTTTTTTAAATAAGTAATTTTAATTTCTGTTTATGTTAGTTAAAGTTTGTATATTAAAATCTAAATTTCTGAATGTATAATAATTTCTAAAAATTTGCACAGTCTTCAGTTCTTCATTCCAACCCAAAATCAACGGTGGGAACTCCGGCATATATAGCACCGGAGGTTTTTTGTCGATCAGAATACGACGGAAAGGTAAATAATTATACTATTATTATTTTTTCATACAGGATAAGTTTCAGTAGTAATGAAGATATTTTTGTTTTTTTTTGTTGCCTTCAATAATGAAGATATTTACAAGTTTGAATTCCACTTTTAATAGTTTTTTTAGGTGGACATTCCACTTTCAATAGTTTATAAAACCATAATTTCATGGAAAAAGAGTAGTACACGACAAAAAAACTTTTGCTTCATAATATCTCACTCATGACATGTGTTACCAATCTTCTATAGTAATAGTATACGTTATATCGACTTTCATCTAATATATTCAAAAATTTAATGGCCACTTTGAAATAATTAACGTCATCAACATCATTAGTCAACTTAATATTTGTTTTCGGAAATAACATGCATAAATGTCGAGGTATTACATTTTATATTCATCAAATTACTTTGCTAGACACTTGTCCATTTCAATCAACCGACTATATGATCTGTGAACTAAACTTAAAAAAAAGACACTTATTTCAATCTGTTTTACAGTCAGTTGATGTGTGGTCTTGTGGAGTGGCACTCTATGTTATGTTGGTAGGAGCTTACCCTTTCGAAGACCGTAAAGACCCTCGCAATATTCGAAAAACTGTTCAGGTATAAATCTTTTATTTTAAAAATGCAAACAAACGAAAGTACTATAATTCGTATACTAATCGTATATATAACATTTTTGTGGTTTGATTTTGAAGAAAATAATGGCTGTAAAGTACAAGATTCCAGGATATGTTCACATATCTGAAGACTGCAGAAACTTGTTAGCTCGTATATTTGTTGCCAATCCATTACAGGTAAGTATATAATATATTAAACTATATAAGTTAAATGATTTCGACCTATTCTTGTTAAAATTTTGTTGGTTAATTTGTAACTATTACAGAGAAGTACGCTTAAAGAGATCAAGAGTCATGCATGGTTCCTAAAGAATTTGCCAAGAGAACTTAAGGAGTCAGCACAAGCAATCTATTACCAGAGGAATGTTAGTCTTATCAACTTTTCTCCACAAAGAGTAGAGGAGATTATGAAGATAGATGGTGAGGCAAGAACCATACCAAACCTTTCTCGTCCGCTTGGAACAAATGAAAAAGATGGCGAAGAAGAAGAAGAAGAAGAAGAGGAATATTTGGATGCTAATGATGAGGTATGTTATTATGAGTACACTTTAGGAGAGAAATCTTCGAAATAGTCAAAGCATTTGACGTTTATAAAATATGTTACATGTTGTCAAATTATGAACACTTGTTGTAATTTTATATTTGAATATCGTTTTTCTTCTCTCTTCTTGTTGGTTTAGAGAACATTCAACATAGTAACCAAATTAGAAAAAATTAAACGTTTTGTTTTATTATTCAGTCATTGAATATTTGGATTTAGAAATTAAACACATTACAATTTTGTGTTTTTTCTTTCTAATTATATTTCTTCGACTCTATTAAGTATTTTGTTAATTTGAGTTGTTATTAAATATTAATCGTCAAATTTTAAAAATTTAAATCTTAGTTTTTGGTTTGCAAACGATAAATTTATACAAACAGAGTTCTGATCAAGTGAACACTTGTTGAAATATATAAGAAAATGAAATGTTACATTTGCTTGTTGTGTTTTGCGGTTGAGAAGATAACTTAGATGTAACCAGTTTACTTTAAATTGATAATATAAATACCTATAATTAAAATATCAGAGTGGCGCAGCGGAAGCGTGGTGGGCCCATAACCCACAGGTCCAAGATCGAAACTTTGCTCTGATACATGTTTTTTTTTGTCGTCAAAGTATAATCAGTTCTCATTTCTCAATACATTTTTGTTATTAAAAAACAGTCTTTTTTTTTTCTTGGACAAAAAAAACAGTCTAAACATACCAACCTGTGTCTCTAGTTTTTGCACCAATTACAACAATATAGGCCAATCCACTAATTTTTATTTGATTTCTGTTGGAAACCCATGAAACGATAATAGGACTAGAGTTTAACCCAAAGTATGATCGATCACAAAATGGAGAATCCTTAACAGAAACTTCTCTTCAAAGTTGTAGTATCAAGCCGTGACAACCAGTAATACAAAGAGACAACGGCCATGATCAGTCTCCACTACAAATATTTCATGGTACATATATTTTATTCTTCATACGTTAAGGCAATGAGCCTCAAATTACAAAGGCTGGCCAGTGATCCACCTTTGGAACATGATAGAGGTCTCCTTTGGTAGATACTCTGCCGTGTGTCCACCTCCCTATAATCAAAAATGTCTAACAATTAAAAGTGCACTTTTAAATTGTAATGCTATGAAAAATATATATGTTAAATCGAAACAAGAAGACTTGCTTTAACAGTAGCAAATGTCATCTTATTGGAATAAGTTCTGGTGTATCTGTAATAGCAAAAAAAAAAAAAAAAATCAAACAATGGTATTAGAATAAGCTTGTGATGTCGAGAAAATGAAAAAAACAAGAGAAACAGATATATATTACCCAGCGATTTGATGGTTTATCATCCAAGGTCTCCAATCATCAACGATGGAGTAATTTAGAGATTTTATCCATGCCTGAGTTGCTTGGAAAGGCATGGTTATGTCATGATCGCCACTGTTCACCATAAATCACACAAGTTTATTCGACTTATATCAAATAAATTTTACTTATAATTTGATTTGGTTTCAGTTACGTATGATGCGAATTCAGTTTGTTTTTTTTTTTCTCCCAAGATTGACCGTTTATTACTTGACTAAGGACTAAGGTACATCCCCATGAATCCTACTTATAAACCTAAAAAAATATAAATATTTTTCATAAAATTAGTTTTGTTTCATAAAATTAATTTTTTCATAAAATTAGTTTCAGGTTTTCACCAAAAACCTGTTTCTGATCTTCAATTTTTTTCTCTTTTTCTTGAAACAATAAAACCAATAGTTTTTTTTTGTAATACAAAATTTTGGTTTCATTTAATTTCTGGCTATGTAATTTTTGCTTACCTATATATACTAGTACAGATGTATAGGGAAATGAAAAGAACATTAATTAAACTCTAACGTTCTAACCTGAAAATAAGAGATCGGTAGCCATTAATGCTGTTATCCATGTGGTATGGTATGCTATTTTTAATGTCGAGACTGTATGGGATATTCCTACCATTATCCCTTATCCATTCTCCTATACTCCCCTGCAGTAGTTTTACATTCAATATATTTTCTCTAAAGTTTCACGCTTTATAGCAAGTTATATTAAAAATGTCATTATTTACCTTCTTAACATGAAGAGCTTTTCGAACGCTCTCATTGTTGGCCCAACATTCAACGAGATGATACGGATAGTACTGCAAACGCAACCTTGTAAATATCTATCGGAAATAAGGATATGACTACTCACAATATTTGATTATCTTTGTCAGCTCTCTCTTAAGTTATTATTTTGGAGCAAATTAATAGGAGCAGAAACATATAAAATCAGATGAGATATAATGTATTACTTACGTAGCAATCAGGAGATATATGTTGTGTATTTGTGTCATCGCAATCTGGTATTAACGTATGATGGCTATTTATTTTGTCAGTACACTATAACCAAACCAAAAAGAAAAATTCTGAATTAGTGAAACTAATTACCAAGCAAAAACAGAAAAAAAAAAAAAAACATCTACCAGGGTTTTATAGCGTGTACCTTACGGTATTCTTCTACAAGTTTTAAACATTTTGTGTTACGCGGATCCACATTGAAATAATTTCCTTTGCAAAATTTCTTCAGTGACTGTAAGAAATAATGTTTTTAAATTTGGTAAAGTTCAATTCGGCTCGTAAAAAAACAGAAATACGGAAAAGACTAAAACTCTCTCGTGACAAAATAACAAATATATTAAGCATGGTATATATTTCATTACCGTGTAGAGTTCATCAGAGATTAGTGACATCCCATGAGCAAATGGAATACGATAGTTTTGTTCAATTTCGATATGCGTTATCGGGTTTCCTAGCACATAACCCTGTATTTGGCATCAAAATATTAAGTGTTCGAGAAGCTATGTACATATCATAAGAAGCAATTATCAAATATCTGTGACCTGTAGATTTATAGGAGGGTTGCAACATATATAATTCCCTGCATCACATTATCTATATTATTAAAACGTGAGAGATAATCAATTAAACAATATTCTAAAAGAAAAGTGTATTGGGATTGATTAATATGATAAGAGATATCATACCTTTTGAGATTGCTTGAACGAGGGGCGGAACAATCATACCTGAATAAGAATCTCCAACAACGTATAAAGGGTTGGAGGAAAACTGTGGATGCTTTCTTAGCCACTGCAAAACAAAAGCTCTAGCTAGATGTTAGGTGTTTACATGATATATGAGCTAACCACTCGTAGAATACCAATAAACACCTAGGTCGTTTTATTTTTGGTATAAGGAAAAAAAAATCAGAACGTCTTAACTTAAATGAGACGGGATGGTTTCAACAAGTTGGCTAACCGGTGTGGTTAAAGCCTACATCACGCCGAGAAAGGTTTCTCGAAAACATACACATGAGCGTAATGACACAAAGACCAACGGTTTAAAAAAGAGACTTGTGTTTGTCTTAAATATAACCTTTTGAAGAAACTCGTGGATCCTCTTAACTTCATTTGTGTCACTAGTTTTTTCAATTGGAGTTCTTGAGTAGGAGAAGCCAGATCCGACAGGCTGATCCAAGAATATTATGTTTGTCGTCTGAGAGAATATGATCCAAAACTTAAGATCAAGAATATATCATTAGGTTTGTGACACAATTTGAACGTACTTCATCATACCTTTGTCCATGAATATGTCGTAGAGACCAATGAAGGAACACTTCCATTGTAAACCTCGGACTTCAAAGCCAACGGTCCTATTTTTTTTATATGTTTCCCAGTTTAAACAATTGTCCTTAATTAGCCAAAGAAAAATATATTAGATTTACCGTTCTCAAAGAAAAGGCCACTAAGACAAGAGCATCCAGGTCCTCCATTTAACCATATAATAAGAGGATCTTCTTTTGGGTTCTTCTCAGATTTGATGAAATAGTAGAAAAATTGCACATTTTCTTCCTTATCAATGCCAATGTACCTTCATTCATAAGAATGTCTAGTTACTAACTCCAAAATCACAACACATAATTACCTTGGTAAAAAAGAAGAGACATTTTACAAACCCGGTTTCGAGTTCAAATGGCAGAGGGCCTTCAAAACCAGGAAGAAACTTGACGATAGAGCCAGAATCAACATAATGACTCAAGAAAAGTAGAACAAGAAGCAGAAACCGTAAGGTCAAACTCATTCTCTTTTCGTTTCTAATGACGAGTACTTTAGGAAAAGATAAAATAGCTATCGTTTCGCTAACATGCAGTAGTTGGCTAGTTGATTGACGTTGAGTAGGCCCTCTTGGGATCGATAACATATTAGGGCATCTCCAACAATGCCTTCGTTTTAAAAGGAGTTCATCTTCAAAATAAAGGTTTGAAGGTGACTTACTCCAATGGTATACCGTACACCCTTAAATTTATTTTTAAAAAAATTTCTATTTACATTGTAGTTCAAAATCTTACCAATAATTTGTTAATCAAAAAACTTTCATAGATAAATATAAAATATACAATGAAAAAATATATCAAACAATATTAATAAAATACAATACCTTCTACGATAAAACAACATATATATATATATCAAAAATATAAAATAAAATTACATGTAAAATATAAAGTTATTCAATATAATTATTTCTATAGATATATTTAAATAATAAAATTTCTATAGATATATTTCAAATAATAGAATGTATATAGATATAAATCAAACAATTGAATTTATATAGATAGATTTCAAACAATTAAACTTATTAGACCTATTTGTAAGATAGAAAAGTTATAAAGACTAAAATGAAATATACATAAAATTTTAAGAGACTGAATAGTGCACCCTCGAATTTGAAGGTTCACTATTCAAACCCTTAAAAATTAAAGGTTTAAAAGTCTGTTGGAACTAAAAACCCTCAAATTTTGAGGGTTTAAAAGTTTGTTGGAGTTGGTCTTAGAGTTGGTTCAGACAATAATGTAAATTTAAAGTTATCTAGTTTTCCGTGCCACAACTAGGAATCAAGCTCATCCAAAACTTAAATGTACAATTAATACAGTCAGTGGCGGACCACGTTATGGATGGTGGATGATACAACTATTTTTATTCTTCATACGTCAAGGCAATGAGCCTCTCCGTTACAAAGATTGGCCGCTGATCCACCTCTGGAACACGATAGAAGTCTCGTTTGGTAGATACTCTGCCGTGTGTCCACCTCCCTGTTAATTAAAACACTAATTTATATTAATTAAAACTTTCATTGTAATGCAAATATATGACACTAATTTTTTTTAAATTGAAACAAGAAGACTTGCTTTAATAGTAACATATGTCATCTTATTGGAATAAGTTCTTGTGTATCTGTCATGAAAAAGGGCAAGAATGATTTGTAAGTGAGTTTGA
Organism: Camelina sativa; assembly: GCF_000633955.1. Lineage (NCBI taxonomy): Eukaryota > Viridiplantae > Streptophyta > Magnoliopsida > Brassicales > Brassicaceae > Camelina > Camelina sativa. Next base: position 22,924,154 of record NC_025700.1, on the reverse strand, counting down.
AAAGAAATTGAATGAACAAGAGAAACCTAAAACACTAAAAGACATATATTACCCCGCGATTTGATCTTTTATCATCCAAGGCCTCCAGTCATGAACGATTGAGTAATTTAGAGATTTTATCCAGGCTTGAGTTGCTTGGAAAGGCATCGTAATGTCATGATCACCACTGTTTACCATAAACCGCAAAAAAAAAGAACTCCTTAATCTTCTAGACAATCTAGTTTAGGCTTTTGTTTTCACTTTCGTTTAATCCACCTTGGGTTTTATAAAATCTATAACCAAAAAAAATCATTTGTAATGTGGTTTGTTTGATGCAAATTCGGTTTAGTTACAAAATGAATATATAATGATACTAATAAATATGATGTAATATGATGGCATATGAGAAGACTGTGTCTATTTTATTAATATATATGTATATACAACTTAAAAATGCAAAATATTAGTACAGTTTTTTTTTTAATTGTGTTTATTTCGATTACACTACAATGATACATTTTGGTGTTTTTTTTTTGGGGGGTTTTAAGATAATAAAATCCATGTCTGGGAATATTTTTTAACTGATTTAATTCGGTTTGGTTCGTGCTCCATTTGGTATGAAAATTTTGTCTACCCCTACTTGTAAATGTATAGGTAACAAGATTAGTTCTTGATAAGTAATGTTAACTCAAACCTATAAATTAGAGATCGGTATCCTCTGATGCTGTTATTGGCATGATATGGTACACTGCTTATAATGTCATTGTCGTATGGAATTGTCCAATTACACCGGTCCCATTGTCCTTTAGTCCCCTGTTATAGATAAGTGAATTATTTACATTTTTATATTTTCTTTATATCATCACATCTCGTTAGTGATCCTAAACCAAACTTAGCATAATACCTTGGTAACATGAAGCGCTTCGCGAACTCTCTCGTCGTTGGCCCAACATTCAATGAGAAAATACACATAATACTGCAAAAGCAACAATTTTGTCAAACTATTTATCTATTTATCAAAATAAGAATTTGTCCACTTGTCCACAAATAATTTTACACATGGATTCATCCCTTTTTATTAGTTTCTTAGTTTTTTTTTTTGTTTATAACTAAGACATTGTAGAGCTGAGCCGTATACTGTGATTAAAACTTAACTACAAAATCTGTCAAAAGGTTTCATAATACATGCTGCGTAAATTTGTCTCTAAAAGTGTTAATATTAATTTAACCATAGTTTCCTCTTAATTAACGGGTTTAGCTATTAACTGATAAAGGTCTAGCAAATGTAGTATGGGATTGGGACCCCAAATTTGAAGGGACCTCTCTTAAAGAAGAACTAGTAGAAACAAATAATACCAGATCTCTACTACTTACATAGCAATCAGGTGATGTTACTCCTTTCCCTTTCTTATCGCAATCTGGTAATAATATATGTTGTGTATTAATTTTGTCAGTGCACTGTAGATAAACAAAAGTAAAAAAAAAAGTGAGTCAGTGATGATATTTGTTACCAAGGGGAAAAAAAACGAAGAGATTGACCACATTTCAAAGTGTGTATGTATACCTTATGGTATTCTTCAACAAGTTTTAAACATTTTGTGTCACGTGGATCCACGTTTTCATAATTTCCTTTGCAGGTTCTCTTCATCGACTGTAATTTTAACATTGTTATATCATTAGTGAAATTATTAAAACTATTCATTTCAATCCATCAAATATGAAATTATTTTAAGTGAATTTAACAAATTAGGCTCTGCATGCGTAGATTTCATACCTCGTAAAGTTCATCAGAGATTAATGACATTCCATAAGCAAATGGAATACGATAGTTTTTTTCATGTTCAGCATACGTTATCGGGTTTCCGAGCACGTAACCCTGTTTTTGGTTAAAAGAAAAGATATAACTACGAATTTTTAGCCTTCAAATTTCGAACACTTCAGTATACTAAATAGTAAATATTAAGAAGCAACTAAATAAATATCTATGACCTGTAGATTTATAGGAGGTTTGCAACATATATAATTTCCTGCATCATAGTGTCTATATTGTTAAAATGTGAGAGCATACCAGTTAAACGATATTCAAAGAAAAGTGTATGACATCAATTTTTTTTTAATTTATATATATAAAAAAAAACACCTTTTGAGATTTCTTGAACGAGGGCAGGAACAATCATACCGGAATAAGAATCTCCGGTGACATAAAAAGAGTTGGAGATAAACTGTGGGTGCTTGCTTAGCCACTGCAAGAAAAAAGATACATGTACACTCTAAAATGGTTGTGTTTATTTGAGCTAACTTAAGTAAAAAATCAATTAGAACCTAAATTTTCTCATGCAGGGGGTTTAAAGAGTTCAGCCAACTAGTGTGGTTAAGCCTACATCTACTTTATACCACGGGAATTACAACATACACAACAACTTTAAGGAACAAATGCAAGTGCTTTAAAGAGAGCTAAGTTTGTCTTATTACCTTTTGTAGAAAGTCATGAATCCTCTTAACTTCAATTGTGTCACTAGTTTTTCCTATTGGAGTTCTTGAGTAGGAGAAGCCAGCTCCAACAGGTTGATCCAAGTATATTATGTTCGCCATCTGAGAAAATGATCCACAATTTTCAAATCAAGAATAGACTTTTGGGGCTTGTGATCCAGTATTAACGTAACATACTTCAGCTACCTTTGTCCATGAATATGTAGTAGAAACCAAAGAAGGGGTAATTCCATTGTAAACCTCAGACTTCAAAGCCAAAGGTCCTAAAAGTTTATTTTCCCTACTTTAAACAACGTAACTCATTGAAAATAGTGCTTAGCGAAAGAAGAATTTTCATATATTTACCGTTCTCAAAAAGAAGCCCACCCAGAGAGGAACATCCAGGTCCTCCATCTAACCAGAGAAGAAGAGGGTCTTCTTTTGGATTCTTCTCAGATTTGATAAAATAGTAGAAAACTTGTATATTCTCTTCCTCTCCAATACCAATGTACCTTCATTCAGAGTAATGGCTAATTACTAACTTTAAAATAACATCATATAATCGCATTGGTAAGCATAGGCGTAGGCAAAATAAGAACCTGAGGAACCGACCTGACCCAAATCCGAACCCGAACAAGTATCCAAAAAATATCCGAAATATAAGTATAGACTAAGTAATATACTTGTAATATTTATAAATGTAATAAGTTGGTGTTGAAATACTTACTTTTTGGGTTATTTTGAATATTAATGCGTATTTTTGGGGTAAATTAAAGAAAAAGCTTGTGTTTTTTCGAAAAAAAAGTTTAGATATCTTCAAATAATTAGGGAGATTTATATACCCAGTTTCGAGTTCGAAAGGGAGAGGGCCTTCAAATCCAGGGAGGAACTTGACTGTAGTGCCAGAATCAACATGATGACTCAAGAAAAGAAGAAGCAGAAACTTTAGTGTCAAACTCATGGTTATCTAGTTTCTAACTAAGGAGTCAGTCGTTTAACGGAAATAAAGGATCATTTATAGTTTATAACGAAGAAAATTTTGCACAAAAAAAAAAGAAAAAAAAGGAAGAAAGTTAGATAGCTATTTGCTATTTCACTAGTCTCTTCAAATTTTGTTTTTGTGGGGAGAGAGTCACGTGGTTGGTGGAGCAACCATCACAATCACAGATATATATATTTTTCTTCAATAACAATCACATCGATATTAAATAATTTGTTTTACAGTTGTTTGTATTTATCTATCATTACATACATAATGGATCACCCAGATAGGGATGTTGCTTTTGTGGCTAGAATTTGGGCAAATCACCAAGACCACGCATAATGGATCGGACAAGCCAGGGGACGTTGCCGTAACTTTTGTGGCTAATCACTCTTTCTTTTCAATTCTTTTTTGGCCCAATTTTTTATTTTTATTTTAAATATAATCAAAGACGTAAATATAATCAAAGACTTAATCAGTGTAAGTATTTTATTGGTATCCTTCTGGAAATCTTTTTATAGAGATTTTACAAAAGAAGTGAAGTTTCTGGATCCAAGTTTTGGGTTACATTGATGAACCATGTTTTAAAACAAAGTTAAAATTAATTCTCAAAACAACGTCGTTTAGTAAAGACGATTCCACATTGTCAGCCACGTATCATCTGACTCAGCATCCCGCAACATAGATTTCGAAATAGGCACAATTTAAGAAGTTCATATATGAAATTTTGAAGTTTAGGTCTAAATCGCACTGCGTTCAGACTTTACATCTATGTGGCACTCACGTATCTCTAGGAGATTGTTGACTCATCTCTTCCATATGTCTCTAGCTCTTTCTCTATGTTAAATTTAAGATTTTTTTGTGTCAAAGTGACTAAGTGTGTAAGTCACTCGATTTTCACGATGCTCTTTCAATTCTTAGTGGATCTTTCCCGCTCTCACTTTCTAGATAGATAGCGTTACAAGCTAATTTTTCTGTACAGTATGAATAAGTTACAAGTGACGACATACTCTATTATTGGGGTTAATCATTTTTTTTCTATCGAAGGATCATATGTCTTTTACTATCCGACTAATTTTTTCAACGTCAGTGTACCTGTCGAGTATCACATTTAAACATATTTTCTTAAAAAACTAAAGCATATAACCATTTTGTCTAATTAAAAAAAAGTGATTAAATAATTCACGCATGACGGGAATCAATCTTTGGTCTATACTAGTGTGGTTGAACGAGCGTCATCACGGCTCAGGATGGAAGGGGAGATTCTTGAGTTTTGCGGTCGATTCTTGAGTGTCATCACCAATATATCATTATAGACGATAACACCAATATATTTGATGAGTATAAAATAAGACAGAAAAACAAACACTAAAAACCAATAAAAAAATAATATCTTAACTCTTTTCGACTTAGATCTTTGATTGTACTCAAACAAAACAAAAACTTTAACCAAGAGAAGAGGTTTGAAAACACGAAAACTCACGTATTCTTTTGCGATCATGCTCGTATCAAATGCCTGAAAAGCACTATCACAAAGTTCATATCTAACTACACTACATTGTACTTCGTCATAATCGTAGCAACAAATCTATCATAACTAATACAAAGAGATATTGAATATTTGTATATCACACAAATCTGCCACATTAATATTACCCTGAATAAAATTATTATCAACCTGATTAAAAGCAAACAATCGCGCATAGCGCAATTACTCACGTAGTAGATAAAATTATATTGTCTACAGACATTTCATGTAATACACGTTTATTCATAATACATCTTAATACTTAAGCAAGATGGTCATTGATGGTGATGCTCTATTACACAAGTTGGCCATTGAGCCACCTTTTGAACAGGATAGAGGTCTCTTCTGGTAGATACTCAGACGTGTGTCCACATCCCTATAGTCAAAACGTTCAAATCAATTAGAAAACACTTTTTAATGTAATAAATGGAAATAAAAATGTTGAGTCGAAATTAGTAAACTTGCCATGACAGTAGCAAATGTCATCTTATTCGAATAAGTCCTCGTGTATCTGTCAAAATAATAATTTTACGTGAGTTTAATAAGTTTGTGATATAACGAGAAAACGAATGAACAAGAGAAATGTAAAACAATATATACCCAGCGATCTCATAGTTTATCGTCCAAGGCTGCCAGTCATGAATGATGGAATAATTGAGAGATTTTATCCAGGCTTGAGTTGCAATGGTAGGCGACACCATATCATGATCACCACTGCTCACCATAAACAATCTTGTTACTATTGATTTATACGATCTTTGGTTAAAACCCAAATGTCATTTGTCATCAGCTTGGATTTGGGATTGTAGGAATTAGAAAACTAAATTTAAACACAAATATAAAATGATTTAAGGAAATTTTATTTTATGTAAATATATCCAAATGTTTATTGATGTATAGATGTAACTATTACCTGAAGATAAGAGACCTGTAGCCAATAATGCTGTTTTCCTTATGGTATGGTACACTGCTTCTAATGTCGTTCTCGTATGGTATCACATGATTTAAGCGCAACCATTCTTCTCTGGTCCCCTGTATTCATAGATTGCCCCAAATTTAGACTTTATAAAAAATCTTTAGAATATGACAATTGACTAATGATCTTCAATTACGCTTGCTAATACCTTTTTGATATGAAGAGCTTCGCGAACGCTCTCTGTGTTGGCCCAACGTTCTTCGAGATAATATTTATAATACTACAAATGTTGATTTGATATATCATTAAAAAATGACTTATTTCATTAAAAAAAAGACTTATGTTTTTTAAATAATTATTGAAGCAAATCTCCACTCATACTGTAAATAATTATTAGATTACTTACAAAGCAATCAGGTTCCATATTTTCTGAATCTATTTGGTCATCGCAATTTGGTAGCAATATATCATACGCATTTATGTCGTCAGTACACTGTTAATACCACACAAAAAAAACCTGAATTAGTGATGATATTTATTACCAGGAGAAAAATAAAGTATCGACCAAATATAAGAGTGTGTACCTTATTGAATTCTTCAACAAGTTTCAAACATTTTTTGCTACGTGGTGGATCCACATTGAAATAATTTCCGTTACATTCTCTCTTTAGTGACTGTAAAAAAAATAATATTTCGAACATTGTTTGTAAGAAAATCAAGATATAAAAAAAAAGAGACTAAACTCTGTAGTCACAAAATAGCGAACTAAGCATGACATATAGTTCCTACCTCGTAGAGTTCATCAGAGATTAGTGACATTCCATGAGCAAATTGAACACGATAGTTTCGTTCAGTTGCATAATCTGTTACCGGGTTTCCGATCACATAACCCTATTTTTGGTAAGAAATTTGAAAGTGTTAGAGAATTGTATATATATATAATATAAGAAGCAAATTATTATAAATATCATTTTACCTGTAGATTTATAGGAGGCTTGCAACATATATAATTTTCTGCATCACAGTATCTATATTGTTAAAACATGTGAGAGAGAAAACATTTCATGAGTAAAAGTGAGCAAAACATACCTTTTGAGATTTTCTCAACGAGGGCAGGAATAATCATACCGGCATAAGCATTTCCAGTAGCGTAAAATGGATTCGACAAATATTGTGGATGCTTGCTTAGCCACTGTAATTATATATTTTTTTTAAAAAACCAATTAAAACGTTTTAACTGATGCGCTAAACCAATCACCTCATCCGTATCTATAAATAGACCAAAAGAATTACCACATATATACACAATAATTTTAAGGAAACTTCATTTGTGTCAGTAGAGTTATCGTATAATATTAATAACCTTTTGAAGAAACTCATGGATTTTGTTAACTTCAATCGTGTCAGTAGAGTTATCAAGTGGAGTTTTTGATGAATATGAGAATCCAGATCCAACAGGCTGATCCAAGAATATTATGCTCGCCATCTAAAAAAAATGATCCCAAATTTAATAAAATCATTAAGAACATAGATCCTTGGGTCTGTGCGTGATCAACATATGAGCATATATACTTCCAGCTACCTTTGTCCATGAATATGTAGTTGATACCAAAGAGGGCACACTTCCATTGTAACGCTCGGTTTTCACAGTCAAAGGGCCTATATTGTTTCCCCAGTTTAAGCAAATCTTTGAAAATAATCCTTAAAGCAATACGAAAAAAAGTTATAGATTTACCAATCTCCATAAGAAGACCAGACAGAGAAGAACTTCCAGGTGCTCCCTCTAACCAAAGAAGAAGAGGGTCTTCTTCTGGATTATTCTCTGACTTGATGAAATAGTAAAACAGTTGATCTTCCTCTTTCTCACCCATACCAATGTACCTTCATTCAAATGAATGAGTAATTACTAACACCATACTCAAAACTAATTGTTACACAAGAGAAAATTTAACAAACCCTGTTTCGAGTTCGAAAGGAAGAGGGCCTTCAAAACCGGGAAGAAACTTCACGATAGAGCCAGATTCAGCATGATGACTCAAAACAAATAGAAGCAGAAGAAGGAACTTTAGTGTCATATTCATTTTCTCTTAGTTTCTGTACATTGTGTTCTCCAAGGAAACAAGGATCCTATATATAATACATGAAGGGAGCTTTACAAGAATTGCACCTCATCGTTTGAAAACAAATAAAAATTTAACATGTGTTAAACTATTAATGTATATTAACCCATTTAATTTAATCTTACTTATGTTTAAAACATGAAAGCATAAGAATCCCTACTATTAATTGAGAAGACAATTTCTAAAATATAACATGTTTGTCTTTATCATTTAACGTATTAACATATAATTCAAAAAAATTCACGCGTTAACATATAATTCAAAAGTATATCATCTTCTATATCACCTACAAACAATAAAAACCATTCGTTTTGATTTGAATACCATTCCAGCAAATAGTGAAATCATGATTCTGGAAATGATGAAGATCTAAGAGATGTACTTGTTAAAGCAGATAGGAGTTTTATGTGAATTTGTATAAATTGTCTTGGAGTTAAACTTGATGGAATTTAGAAGAAGGATTTTACAAAACTTGATGGAATTTATATTTGGAGAGATTTGAGTTTTTTTTATTGTATTATATATGGGTTAAATTGGTTACTTCTTTTTTTTTTTTTGGTTTTTAGAAATGATTGGTGATTTGAGGAGATTTTAATATCAAACTTCATGAAAATTTGTGGATATTTTCATACCGTCTTTGTTTCGCAAAGGTTAAACCGTTAAAAAAAACTCATAGGTGGAACATAATTAACACAACTCACATGTGACACACCATAACAAAACAAAACGACGAGAGAAAGAACAAACAAGGTCTCTCAGTGTCAGAGAACCTCAATTCCAATCATGAACACAAGCATGAACCTTAATGACGAAGATATGAACAACTGCAGTAACTTGCTCTCCTTGGCGAATATATACAAACTTACACAGAAAATTCCTAGTTGTTTTAACGCAACTACTTTAGAAAATTGTAAGGCAATCTTTGTATTTCACATTATTTCTTACCAATTTCTTTTTGTCATAGAAATTAATAGTAGCAATTACAACAGCCACAAAGGCATTCTTAAACTAACATGCCTAAGAAAGAGCGAAAATGTCGAAAATGTGAATTTCTGAAGAATTAAATAGTTTAACTAGGTTGTGGCAATCCGAGAAGATTAATTTGGAGCGCCTCCACGTCTTGGTCCAATGCGTACTTTATAACTTCTCTCATTTCCTAAGCTTCTGCCTTCATAGCCGGCTAACAGTAACTACAACAATTTTGTTTACATAAAACCTAAGGAATAAAAATTCCTTGATTTGGATATGACTCGTTGAGGGATGGCAAAAAGTTAACCACCGAGAAAAAATTATGTTTCCGGCACCATCCAAAGCAAAAAGAGTCCGACTTCCATGAATGCCAATGGTGATGCAGAAGATCAATTCAAGGATAAGGCCTCTGCTGCTTCATTGTCGGCTGAGACGATACGAAATCTCTGTTTTCGACAAAAAGAGACCAATATTATTGAACGGTGATGCAGAGGATAAATTAGAGGAAGATACACACACATTGCTTCATTGTCTATCTGCCTTCTTCCTTGTTAAATTTAGAAATTTCTTCCTTGCTTCCTAGGTTTTTTCTAGTGAATGTTTTATTCTTTATTTTATTGAATGTTTTATGTAAATCTCCAAAATCAGTTCAATATTTTTAAAAAATAAATTCTTCTGTTTTCAATAACAGGGGATTTGATATATGATTTTTATTTTGAATCATTTTACATAAATATCAAGTTCAATAACATAGGATTTGAGAATATATAAATATTATAAATTGAATAACAGGTGAATTAAAAAAAAAAAAATCAAATCTTATAAAATCCTTATTTCATGATCCAATGTATATTGATTATTGGTAAGGTACGTATGTTGCTTTTATGACATTTCATATTTTTAAATTGATTTCGTATACGAGTTATGTCTTATTCTTGTTTTTTTTTTCATTGTTAATTTAATGACTAAAGACATATGACGGAAAAAAAATGACTAAAGACATATAGAAGCGGAAGCAGAAATTTTAGTATCAAACCATTCTCTTCTCTCTTAATTTCTAAAGAATTAACCCCATAAAGGTTTTAGTGGTGGTTTAGTAGTTTTTTTATTTGAGGAGTTGTCTTCTGGGTCGCAATTAAGGATTAATTCCTTTTAAATACAACATTAAATCATTCTATTTGGCCAGTCGAAATAATATCATACTCAACATTATATCACTTTTATTTTACAGTACCACACAAAATCCAAGACAAAAAATCATTATCATTTTCTCGTAAGATATGTGTAATTCATGAAGGCCAGCATAACCACCACATGCATTCAATTATAGATTGATATTTTCAACCAATATATGATACTCGGTTCTAGATCGTAACGTATCGAAATTTCTCAAACCAAAATCCTCGATACTACAAAATTGTAAGTTACTTGCAGATAACGTAATATGAACATGGTCACATGTATACATAGATAATAAAATATGTGTGCTTATCGTCAATTTTTTCTTTAAACCCCAAAAATTAATTCAAATAACATCAAATCACAAACAACATCAAATCAAAGTCTTGCAACGTTGATCCTTCTTTTTTAAACCCAAAAATAACAAAAAAAAAAACCAATTAAAAATATGAATGAAGGGTATGCCTCCAGTTATTATTTATATTGAAAACATATAGGGTTCATTGAATATATTTTTGTTAATATTCATTTTTTTAACTGAAAAGTAAGAAGATTAACAAAATAAGAATAAGAGCGTAAGTTTCATATATTCCATATATTGTTTTTCAAAACTTTACATTTCTCCTTTTCTAAATATTGTTTATTTATCCTATTTATTAATATAAAGAAATAGAAAATATTTAAATTTAAAAATGTCAATTAATGAGATGTCAAAAAATAGTTGATTAGTTATATGTCGAATCCCGATTGATTGTTTAAAATCTTATGTGGACAGCTTAAGAAGTTTATACCTCCAATTTTTTTATTAGTATAGATTTCAAAAAGAAATGATTTTATTTTGTTGAAGGTTAGTTTTGTTCTCAAAATTATTCTAGCAACAATTAATACTACAAGAATATTATTTAATATTAATGTTGAATAATTTAAGAAAAAAAGATTAATTCAATATATATGTGATATGTCCGGATAAAGAAACTATCTGTTGAGATCATCTCCTTCTATTTTCGTTTTCATTTATTAGGGATAAGTTTCTCTTTCTCCACTAATTAAGTTACTGTTAGTTTTTTTCTTGTCAAAGAAGTTACTGTTAGTTAAATTAGCTTTAGATAACAAAACTTTTAAAGCTTTCCAGGTGATGGTAATAAACTAATAATTAAGAAAAACTGAATAGTATATAATTAGGTTTTGTGCAAAAAACCCCTATAAACATTTTTTTTCCCTTCAGTTCAGAAAAATGCAAGTCAATACTATCAACTCAAAAATCACTGCTATATACGGTGAAGGGTTTATGTAACAGTGACTTTTGAGTTGATAGTATTGACTTGCATTTTTCTGAATTGAAGGGTAAATTATTTGAATTTATCATTTTTAAAAATATATTGTTTTTAAAAGAACAAAAATTCGGTAGTTATCTAAGAAGAAGATAAAACTATATTTATTAAAATTTCTGTATAATAATAGTATGTTTGTACACAGAGTATTCGTTTTGTTCCTGTTTGATTCACTTAGGTGTTGTTCGATTGCACTAGTTGTAAAAGTTTTGCCCACCAGACTTGTATTTTTATCACGCTAACCAAACGTAATTAACCATTAATGTTGTTATTCAAACGTAACCATTATGGTACTACACTACACTACACCATTATGGCAGTATATGATCACATCGCAACCATTCTCCTCTGCGCCTCTGTAATCATAGAAGTGGGCAGATGTAGGTGGTACTACACTACTTTTATGGCCCATGTTAAATTTATAATTTTTGTATTGTAAGTTTGTTTCTTAAATAACTGATATTTAATTAAGCAATAATACTGTCTACAAACATTTCATGTAGGTTATACATTTTTGCTAGTTAGAAGGGCATGAGGCTCTATTACAAAAGTTGGCCACTGAGCCACATTTTGAACACGATAGAGGTCTCTTCTGGTAGATACTCTGGCGTGTGTCCACATCCCTATAGTCAAAACGTTCAAAACAATCAGAAAATAATTTTTAATGTAAACAATGGAAATAAAAATATTGAGTTGAAATTAGTAAACTTTCTTTGACAGTAGCAAATGTCATCTTGTTGGAATAAGTTCTCGCGTATCTGTCGAAAAAATGATTTTGCGTAAGTTTAATAAGTTTGTGATACGGTAAGAAAATGGAGAAACGTAAAACAGTATATACCCAGCGATTTGATTGTTTATCATCCAAGGCTTCCAGTCATGAGTGATGGAATAATTGAGAGATTTTATCCAGGCTTGAGTTCCAATGGAAGGCAATGCCATATCATGATCACCACTGTTCACCATAAACAATCTTGTGAATGTGCATTATATCAAATACTCCCTCCTATTTTTTAGTTGTCGTTTCTATAGTAAAATTTTTGTTTTATAATAGTTGTTTAATTAGATTTCTAATGCATATATTTGGTAAAAATATCAATTTTATCCCAACCATTTAATTTATTGACCAATAAAAAAATAAAAAATATTAAAAATGGTAAAATAGAAAATTTAATTGTTTTCTTAATCCATGTGAAAAACTTTAAACGACGAGCAATTTAATACCGAGGAAGTGTATATCTTGTATTACAAATAATTTAAATGTTTTACAAAAGATAATTAGGTAATAAAATTCACCAAAACCTTAGGAAAACCAACATTATCAAACTAATTTTATATGAGTTAAAATTAGAAAATGAAACATAAATTAGAATATACTTACAATCTTTTCAAGTAAACAAAGATTCATTCTGATAAGCTTATTTATTTTACAAGTTTTTTTTATAACATTTATGACTATATGCATTGAATTTTTAGAAAATAAAACAAAAATAAAACTATACTAATATTCTCATCAATTAATCAAATTGTTTTCACTTATAAGTTAAATACACTATACACTAATAAATACAAACTTTACCTAGTTAAATTAACCTTAAAGTTTAAGAATACTATATGACTGGGTTTAAGCTAATCGGTCGGTTCAACCACTCATTCCCAGAGTTTAGCTGAGTTTTAATGGTTCATCGATCGATTTAACTATTACCTGAAGATAAGAGACCGGTAGCCGTTAACGCTGTTTTTCATATGGTATGGTATACTATTGCTATAAATGTCGTGATCGTATGGTATCTTACGATTGAATCGCACCCATTCTCTTTTGCTCCCCTATATTCATAGATTGTCCCAAATTTAGACTTTATAAAAGTACTTGATAATATGGAAATTGAATAATGATCTTCAATTAAGGCTTGCAAATACCTTTTTGATTTGAAGAGCTTTGCGAACGCTCTCTGTGTTGCCCCATCGTTCTTGGAGATGATACTTGTAATACTTTAAATGTTTATTTGAAATAATTACTGAAGCAAATCTCCACCCATACTGTACATATGTGGTTCGTTTATTTAAATTAGATTCCTAGTTTAATAAGTTAGGATTTTGATCATAAAGTAGTTACAAATTTTTTAAAATTTGCTAGAGTAAGTAATATAATTTCATCATACTTGTTAGTTTGCGATCGATTAACCAAAACATTTGATAGAATAAAAGCGAAAACAGATAAAATCAATATTATTACTTACATAGCAATCAGGAGATATATTTTGTGTATCTGCTGGGTCCTCGCAATCTGGTATCAATGGATTATATATATTTAGGTCGTCAATGCACTGTAAATACCAAAATAAAAAAACCTGAATTAGTGATGAGAAGCCACGTGGATCTTCCGCTTATAAATAGGAATCAATCGTCTTCATTTTTTTCGAATTATGCCACCGCGATAGCAGAGTTTGTACGTACCTTATGGAATTCTTCAACAAGCTCCAAACATTTTGTGTTGCTTGGATCCACACTGAAATAATTTCCTCTGCAAAATCTCTTCAATGACTGTAAAATAATGTTTTGAACGTTGTTATATTTTTAGGCTTTGAAATTTAGTAAAGTTAAAAGCAGAAATATTAAAAAGACCAAACAACAAATTAAGCATGCATGGTATATATAATTCATACCGTGTAGAGTTCATCAGAGATAAGTGACATTCCATGAGCAAATGGAATACGAGAGTTTTGTTCAATGTCATAATGTGTCATTGGGTTTCCGAGCACATAACCCTGTTTTTGGAAAGAAAATTGAAAGTGTTGGAGAATATTATATGTATATACAACATAATATAAGAAGCAATTATTAAATATCATTTACCTGTATGTTTATAGGAGGGTTGCAACATATATAGTTTCCTGCATCACAGTAATTATATTGTTAAAATATGCATGAGAGAGAGAAAACATTTTGATTACTTGAACAAGGGGTAAGAGTATGGTAAACTAGAAAGTAGTTCACGCGATGCGTGGTTTATGTATGCATTATTAATTTGAAATATAAAATGAAGTTTCTATTCAATTATATATGAAATGTACAGATGTAATTATTAATGTATGTCTTAAAAATAATATTCATAATACTACGGTTCAACTACAATTTATAATTTATATATGTTATATAGTGTTTCATAGAAGGGTCATGAAAAAAAGGGAAGTTATAGTACATATTACTAAATATTTTTGATTACAATATATTGTTGAAATTATTTAAACAGTATATTATTATAGTAATAAGACCATTACTTATAGCAAAGTAAACTATATATGGTAATTTCGTTAAATATTTAAGATAAATTATATATTATTTTATATTTTTTCTTTTTTGGAAAATAAAAAACTGATAAATAGTCCAGAAAGAAAAATGTAAGATCTTACTTAATTATTTTGATAAATAATTTTATGTTGTCCTATATATTAATTTTATTGTCATCATCTAAAAGTAAAAGTTAACAAAAAATAGTTTTATACTTCCCTCCCTTTCATAATATAAGATGTTTTAGAGATTTTTGTTGTTTCATAATATAGGATGTTTTCAAGTTTCTATGTAACTTTTAGATTAGTTTAGTATTTTATATTATGCAGTCTTGTTTATAATTGGTTGAACTTTTTTAAAGTAGTCATTTCTTAATCTGCGTACTTTACTCAAAACATCTTATATTTTGAAACGGAGGGAGTATATGATAAGTTAATTTTCAAATAATTTATTAAACGATATCACAAAACAAATATATTATATTATATTATAAGTTTAACCAGTTTTTATAAAAAATCATGAAAAGTGTGTGAAATTTAATATTTTTTTATTTTCTATATATTGTCTTTATTTCTAATAATTTTAATATAAATAGTATAATTAAAAATAAATTAATTTTTGAAATTATTGTTTTCTGTTATATCATAGGGTGATAAAACAATTATTCTATGATACCATTATGTTTTTTAGTACATATGTTTTAAAGACAATTAAACTGTAACTTATAAATTACTATTAAATACAAATTTAAGTTGTGTCTTTAATACAATATATATGATTATTGAATATAATGTGAGTTTTTTTATATATTAGAAATTTTTTTATAGTTTTAAATTAGTCTATCATAAATTAATTTGGTTTCAGTTTTCACTTTGAAATGTATGAAATCATTTTATAGTAATAGGACAATTAGTTACAGAAAATTAAATTAAATTTTGTATGTTCGTTAAATAATTAAGATAAATTAATTTATTTATAGTTTGTTTTTTTTGGAAAAAAAAACTGATAAGTATTCTAAGAAAAAAAAAGTGTAAGACCTTACTTTGAGAGATAAATTATGTTCTCTTATCTATTAATTATATTTTCATATATAAAAGTAATAGTTAACAACAAATAATTTTATAATATGATAAGTCAATTTTAAAATAATTTGTTGAAACGACATCACAAAACAATATCTTATACTCTAAGTCTAACTAATCTTTTATATAATTCATGAAAATAAAAGTGTGTCAAATTTAATATAAATATGTTTTTCTTCTATAAATTGTCTCTAATTCTAATCATTTTAAAAGAAATAGTATAGTTAACAATAAATTAATTTTGAAACTATTGTTTTTCTGTTATTTCATGGGGGAGATAAAACAATTATGTTATGATACCAATTTTTTTTAGTACATAGGTTTTAAAGACAGTCAAACTGTAACTTATAGAATACAATTAAATACAAATTTGAGTTGTGTCTTTAATACATCATATATGATTTTTAAATATAATGTGATATATATATATATATATATTAGAAAATCTTCTATATTTTTAAATTAGTCTATCATAAATTAATTTGGTTTCAGTTTTTACTTTAAAAGTATGAAACCATTTTTTATTTTTATTTGGTTTCAATTTGTTTATATTTTTAGTTGGGTTGATCAGTATTTTCTTTTAGATTGTAAGGTGTATGATTTCATATGAAATATATTAGATGCTAAAACTAAAAAATGAAAGAAATATTTATTTTGTAACAATGTTGAGAAAAAATGAAAAAGTAAACTATACAATAATTATCTTTTTTTAACAAACTATACACCACATAAGATACAAATAAAATAAAGTCAAGTAAAAAAATAGAATATTAAATTTAAAATTAATGAGAATGACATGTGTCACAAAAGTAGAGTGTCAAATGTCATTGTTAGGCAAAGTTAGAAAAAACATTATCTTATTATATAACATGTGTATATATGTTGATATGATTAAAAACATACCTTTTGAGATTTTGTCAACGAGGGCCGGAACAATCATACCGGCATAAGAACTTCCAGTAGCATAAAATGGATTGGACAAATATTGTGGATGCTTGCTTAGCCACTGTAATCATATATTGATGCGCTAAACCAATCACCTCAAGCTCGGATGAAATATAAAATAAGAACGTGTAAAGCTTTTAAAATCACGTAAAAAATAATCTCGGTTAAGTCTACATCTCATTGGAATCGGTATCTCGGAATCAACTATATATCAATATATAACAACATAGACAAGAGCTTAAATTAATAACGAAAAATGTTATTAAAAAAAAACAAATAATCTTTCTCTTATAACCTTTTGAAGAAACTCATATATGATCTTAACTTCATTTGTGTCAGTAGTTTTATTAAGTGGAGTTCTTGAATATGAGAAGCCAGCTCCAACAGGCTGATCCAAGAATATTATGCTCGCCATCTACCTTTGTCCATGAATATGTAGTTGATACCAAAGAAGGGACAGTTCCATTATAAACCTCGGACTTCAAACTCAAAGGGCCTATATTTTTTCCCCCACTTTCAGCAAATCTTTGAAAATAATCCTTAGAGCAATACGAAAAAAATAATCCTTAAGAGATTTACCAATCTCCATAAGAAGGCCATTGAGAGAAGAACTTCCAGGTCCTCCCTCTAACCATAGAAGAAGAGGGTCTTCTTCTGGATTATTCTCTGACTTGATGAAATATTAAAACAGTTGCTCTTCCTCTTTCTTACCGATACCAATGTACCTTCATTCAGAAGAATGATTAATTACTAACTCCAAACTCAAAACACATTGTTACACAAGAGAGATTTTAACACACCCGGTTTCGAGTTCGAAAGGAAGAGGGCCTTCAAAACCGGGAAGAAACTTGACGATAGAGCCAGATTCAGCATGATGGCTCATGACAAATAGAAGCAGAAGCAGAAATTTTGGTGTTAAATTCATTTTCTTTTAGTTTCTAAAGACTGTGTTCTCCAAGGAAACAATGATCTTTATTATAATTACCAATAACAGAGGTTTTGTGAAATGTGAGGTCACTAGTCCCCCACGTTGAATAGTCATAATTTGTAGGACCATATATTTCCAATTCGATTTTTCAGTCAGTATCTACTGATTTTATTGATAAGGTACATACGTTGCTTTCGTGACCTTTCATTTATTTTAAATTGATCTTTTACATGTTGTGTCTTCTTCTTTTTTTTGGTATCAATGTAAAAATTTATACAATTTTGCAAATTTCACAGAAAACAAAAAAAGAAGAAAAACAAAAAATTACATTATCATGGCAGAGAGGATCCACTTTTTATATTACGACTTCACATTCTCTGTTTGAGTATCCTGGTTTTAGCTTCACTTGTGAAATCTTTATCTCCTAAGTTCTTGAAGTCCCGCGGCTTTATGACCCCATCTCCATGAAGTGGGTATTACCAGTACAATTTCCAAAGCTTTACACCGAATCCCGTCACATCCTTTACCTCTCCTTTTACCCTCAATCAGAGTACCCTCAACCCTACTCGACCTCTTAACAAAGCTAACCTTCGGGTAGACATCCTCATCCCGGTGAGTATCTCAGCTTTGGCTATCTCAACGTCACTTGGTCTTCGATACAAGACAGTGACCACCTATTCTTCCATCGACTTGTTCTTGGAAGCTGCATTGTTATTGCTTGATCTCACAGGATGCACAACCCTTGCTAGGATTTGGTTCATAGCTCTCAAGACTACAATCTCGATGACCTCTATCTACCTCTATCTCTTTATTGTCTTGGCTTTGGGGATTGCCTCTCTTTGTTGTCTTTTAAACTTTGTTTCTTACTCTGTATATTTTGTTCTGTTCTAATAGAATGAAACATATGTTTTGTCAAAAAAAAAAAAAAAAAAAAAAAAAAAAAAAAAAAAAAAAAANAAAAAAAAAAACATAAACCACCAAAAATTACAACATAACATAAACAGAAAACAGGGAGAAATCACAAGTGAAACCCCATAAGCCAAGATCCGAGAAAAAAATACCGATTCCAAACTGTAAAGTTTGGACATTGGTATGGTTTCTTCAACTCAAAAGAGCTAGAATCCTAATCGTTATTGCCACGAGCCAACCTTTAAACACTAAAGAATTAACGCTTACAGCTTTTTCGAATACTAACACAAATACTAAACGGCTATAAGACAAATACATGTTGTGTCTTATTACAATATTACTTTTTTTTATTTAATCCTGTTAAAGGATGAAGATAAACATATTGGTGTTGGATTCTGCACCAAGGATTCAGGATCTGGATCCATGTGGAGATTACTAATATGATCTTCTCCCTTACATATTATTTGAGAAGCATTCTCTAAAAAATTGATGTGTCGTCATCATAGATTTTGAGATACTATTTTTAAATTTATACTTATTTTTAGTTATATTTACATTTACATACTGTTGTATTTTCCCAAAAAAAAAAATAACACTCAAATGAATTCTTATATTATATTTCGAATTAAATGGTATTTCTTAACTATATTTTTATAAAATCTTTAAAATGAAGTTTAAAGAACTTTTGGTTCATATGGTGTGATAATATAAAATTGATATTATAATAGTTGATAAGAGTTAAATCTTAATTATTATACACAAATTTTACATATTCAAATAAAACTACCCCTTTTTGTAAATGAACCAAAAAGAGAAATTGTTAGGAATACTCTTTTGTAGATACTTTTTTCAAAAATACATCTTTTTGTCAATTTCATTTTTGTACTCTTTTACACAATTACAATATGTTTAATTAGCTTGAATCATTTGCAAAAATATTTTTTTTCTATACTTTTTTGCAAAAATATGCTCTCTTGTTGTCCATTTCCAATAATACCTAAGTCGATGTATAAAAAATAACTAAATTTTAAATCCTAAACTCTAAATTTTAAACCCTACCCCTCAACGTATTTTGACGATATTAAAATTGACAAAGAAGAGTTTTCTTCTTTTTCTTTATCTCTAGTTTCACGAAATGTAAATGTAATTGTGGATTCTCTATGTAAACAGTTTTCCACCCAATTGACTCATATGAGTTGATCTTTTATAGAAAAAAAAAATTATATCTCTCAAAACTGTATCCTAAATATAAAATATTGAATCCAAATTTTTAAAAAAATTCTAAAAATTATAAATTGCAATAAAGAAATTATCAGTTGTTTTACCTGTATACTAAAAGAAACAACAAAATAATAAATTAAAACTAAAATGCGTAACCGGGCGCGTAACACAGATTTTCCTCTGGTTAATGTGAAAGGAACACTATAACATAGAACACTAATCTATGCGAACATAAGAAATAATCCAAAAAAATGTCAAATCAAATGAATAACGCAAAAATGTTACCTAACAACAAACAAAAGCATTATGCGTTTTTATTTTTTTAAACCAGGAACTTTTAGGTCTGTCGCATGTAGTCTCCTTAGTTAGACCTAAGACGAGCCTTCAAGTACCTCCTTTATTGCCTTATTGGTTACTATCTATCTCCCTCCAAAGCATGTCGAACTGTTGGGAGAGACAAACACGTAGACTAGTAGATAATTGTAATGTATACAAACATTTCATGTTTCATATTTTTTTTTAGTGTATACTTAAAGACCATGACCCTCGATCACAAAGGTTGGCCATTAATCCACCGTTGAAACATGATAAAAGACTCATTTGGTTTATTCTCTACTGTGTGCCCACCTCCCTATAATAAAAAAGGCTCAAAACAATTAGAAAATACTGTTGAATTAATGAAACTGAGTAAGAAAAATATTAAGATGAAACAAGAAGACTTGCTTTGACTGTAGCAAATGTC
Source organism: Camelina sativa (assembly GCF_000633955.1). Classification (NCBI taxonomy): domain Eukaryota; kingdom Viridiplantae; phylum Streptophyta; class Magnoliopsida; order Brassicales; family Brassicaceae; genus Camelina; species Camelina sativa. The sequence continues at coordinate 22,903,566 of NC_025700.1, read as the reverse complement.
ATCTTATTGGAATAAGTCCTCGTGTATCTGCCATGAAAAAAGACATTAGTGATTTTACGGGAGCTTTATATATATATAGTCTGCGATATGATGAGAGCTTAAACACAAATTATATATATACCCAGCGATTTGATCTTTTATCATCCAAGGTCTCCATTCATGAATGATGGAGTAATTTAGAGATTTTATCCAGGCCTCAGTTGCAAGGAAAGGAACCACCAAATCATGATCACCACTGCTCAACCATAAACCGCACAAAAATAATAATCTCATAAATTTTGTTGGTAGGAATTGACATTTTGGTTTAAGGTACATATAGGTTTCAATTTGATTTTGTCTTCGATCTTGATTTGAGAGAAACTAAAAACAAATAAAATCTATTTGTAATCTGGTTTGCTTCGTTTCAGCAGGATGCAATTCGGTTTAGTTTTGGTTTGGTTGGTTTTAGAAAAATACTTCAGAAATATATATACATTTGTTTTTGTAAATTTGATATTTACTTGATATGGAATTATGGATGTGCCTAGAATTTTTTTTTTAAAAGAAAAACTCTTGATTATTCGGTTTAGTTTTCTTCAATTCACTAACCAGTTTTAATTTCCTTTTATTTGGGTTTAAAACTAAAATAATAACAACTTTTGGTTTAATTCAATTTTTGGTTTCCTTTTATTTGGGTTTAAAGTAAAATAATGTCAAAATTGTTTGGTTTAAGTCATATTTTGGTTTAATTTTCTGATAGTGAAATTTTTGATCAGGTTCTTTAGAATTAAGAATTAAGTATTTAACTCTTACTTGTAGATGAGAGATCGGTAGCCACTAATACTGTTATTCATATGGTATGGTACGCTGCTCTTGATGTCCTTGTCGTATGGGTTACTCCGATTACATCGCACCCATTCTCCTATACTCCCCTTTAATCATATATCGTCAATAGTTTAGATTTTTTCTCTTTACTATCATCACACTTTATCAATGATCTTAATATAAACTTGGCGTATACCTTATCAATATGAAGAGCATCGCGAACACTCTCATCGTTGGCCCAAAAGCTAAGGAGATAATATGGATATAGCTGCAAAAATAACCGTAAGAATATGTTTCTTTTAATCTGAAGTAATATATAAATGACAGTTATGCAACCCTTTTACTGTTTTATATGAAGAAATGATGTATTACTTACAAAGCAATCAGAAGATGTCATGTTGCAATCTGGTAATAATATATTAAATTCATTCAGTTTGTCGGTACACTGTAAATTAAAAAAAAAAAAAAAATCTGAATTAGATAATTAATCACTATCTGATAAGTTACTGAACATCGACCAAATTTGCAAGTGTGTGTACCTTATGGTATTCCTCAACGAGTTTCAAACATTTTGTGTTACTTGGATCCGCATTGAAATAATTTCCTTTGCAGGCGCTCCTAATTGACTGTTAAAAAACAATGTTTAGAACATTCGTTGTTGTATATCATTTAGATTTTTTGAAAAGTTGTCGACGTTAACTAGACTCTTCGATATAAAAAAAAAACTCTCTAATGAAAAATTTAACTAAGAGAATTAAGCATGCCATATACCTCGTATACTTCATCTGATATTAGTCCCATTCCATGAGAAAATGGAACGCGATACTTTTCGTCTTCTTCAAAATGTGTTATCGGGTTCCCGAGCACATATCCCTGTTTTTGGTAAGAATATATATAACTACCAGTCTCTCTTTTTTTTTTGCCAACACATATCAGTCTATCATATTATTTGATCAGAACTTTTTAACGTTAATATTCTGAGGAAAGTACAAATTATCAATTACCTGTAGATTTATAGGAGGTTCGCAACATATATAATTTCCTGCATCATATATAGTGTCTATGTTATTTTAAAGTTAAGAGTATCGGTTGAACGATATTCAAAGAAAGTATGCGAGGATACCTCTTGAGATTTCTTGAACGAGGGCCGGAACAATCATACCAGAATAAGAATCTCCGGCAGCATAAAAAGGGTTTGAAGAAAACTGTGGATGTTTGTTTAGCCACTGAGAAAAAAAAAAAGGCTCTTAAGATTTGTGTTTTAAATCAGTTTTGAAAGTGTAAATAAAAATTCAAGCTATGCCTAGTTTGACTAATTTGGATAGTAGATGAAACGGAATGTTTTAGTGAGTTCAACTAATTGCTATGGTTAAACTTGCTATAATTACATTCTCCATTTTAGTTTAAGTATAGTTATATAAAGGGTATTATGCAAAACCACCTTCCAAGTCACCGTTATTTTTTTTGCAACTTTATCTTCTACATTCTAAAAATGCAAATTATACATGCAAAGTATAAAATAACTCGCAATATAACATGTCGTTATCACTGTCAAAATTTGTAAAATGTTGATAAATAATTTATCAATTTGAAACCTCGACAATAAGGAGTCAAAATCTACATTTGTAATTTTGGAAATCTAATCTATGTGACCATAGAAACGTTTAGAAAATACTTTTAAAAGTAATATTTAATTTATTTTATAATTTCATCAGATTAATCTACAATTTTGGAAAATAAAGGGCAAAATTGTAAACAAATGTGAATCTATCGCTATGGCTTGATGGTAACTGTGGAGTGCATTATTTTTTGCCCTTTAACAAAAAAAAAATGTAAACAAATGATTATTTAGACGGGTTTTTGCACAAAACCTTTTCTTAAACTAATTTTGTTCCACAGAAAATAACATTTCAGGTTAGAATAACATTTCGGGTTACAAATATTTTATATATATTGAAAAAAGAGAATTTGTTAAAAATACCATTTTTGAAATACACCTTTTCAAAAATGCTCATTTTTTTTTGCCATTTTTATTTTTGCTTTTCTTTAATTTTTAATGACTATTTTACCCTTAGATGAAAAATATTTTATTCAATAAAAAGAAAACCAAAATTTTCCCGCCAAAAAAATTTCTGACATATTTTCCCGCCAAAATATTTTCGGAAAAATTTCCCGCCAAAAAAAAATTTCGTCAAAAAAATTTTGATAAAAAATTTCGACAACAAAAATTTCCCGCCAAAAATTTACAAGGTGTTTAAAAGGTTTTAAAAGGTAGAAACCTCATAAAAATCTTATAAACACCTTGTAAACGCTTTTAACAAAATTTTGAAAAGGGTTTTAAAAGGTTTTAAAAGGTTTTTTAAACAACTTTTAAACGCTTTCACAAGGTTTTTATAAGGTTTTTAAAAGGTTTTTAAAATGTTTTTAAAAAGGTTTTTAAAAGTTTTTAAACACCTTGTTAACACTTTTACAAAGTTTTTAAAAGCGTTTACAAGGTTTTTAAAAGGTTTTTAAAAGCGTTTACAAGGTTTTTAAAAGGTTTTTAAAAGCGTTTACAAGGTTTTTAAAAGGTTTTTAAAAGGTTTTTAAACACCTTATAAAAACGTTTACAAGGTTTTTAAAAGCGTTTACAAGGTTTTTAAAAGATATAAATATCAAAAATTTGGCGGAAAAAATAATTTTTGGCAGGAAATTTTTTATATTTGGGCGGGAAAGTTTTCATTTTTGAGGGAAAATTTTTCATTTTTGGCGGGAAATTTTTTTGATTTTGACTGGAAAGTTTTTTGATTTTTGTGACTGTACATTCTTGTTGTCATTTAAAAAAAAATAATTTGGTCATTTTGTATATAAAAAAGGGTAATTTTAAAAATGGTCAACATAAAAAAGTAATTAAAAAAAAGGACATGAAAAAAGGAGTATTTTAAAAAATGCACCTTCAAAAAACCCCTCTAAATCATCATTTGTTTACAACTTGTGTAAAAAAATCCAAACTACATTTAGTATCGAAGGAAGGGATTATTGTGTTAATGCAAAAAGACAAATGCTTCGAGATAATAAATTAAGTTTGTCCTTTTACCTTTTGAAGAAACTCACGGATCCTCTTAACTTCGCCTGTGTCGCTAGGCTTATCAATAAGTGGGGTTCTGGAGTAGGAGAAGCCAGTTCTAACAGGCTGATCCAAAAATATTATGTTCACCATCTGAAAAAATGATCAAAAAAAAAAATTGATTCATCATTGGTTTTTGATTAACTCATATGAACACACCTTCTTCTACCTTTGTCCACGAGTATGTAGTAGAGACCAAAGAAGGAACACTTCCATTGTAAACCTCGGACTTGAAAGCCAGAGGTCCTAAGAAAGAAAAGAAAACCACAGGTCCTGATATATCCTTAGATCGAGCAAGAAGCAAAAAAAAACATAGATTTACCATTCTCGAAAAAGAGGCCAGTGTTAGAAGAACATCCAGGTCCTCCATTTAACCAGAGAAGCAGAGGGTCTTCTTTTGGATTGTTCTCAGACTTAATAAAGTAGTAGAACAATTGCATTTCTTCTTTCTCACCAATACCAATGTACCTTCATTCAGGGGAATGACTAATTACTAAATATTCCAAATTCAAAGCACATTATTGCTATAAAGAGAGATTTAACAAACCCGGTTTCGAGTTCGAAAGGAAGAGGGCCTTCAAAACCTGGAAGAAACTTGACGATAGAGCCAGAATCAACATGATTCAAGGTAAACAGAAGCAGAAGCAGCAATTGTAGTGTTAATCTCATTCTCTCTCAGTTTCCAAAGATTAGAACAATGATCTTTACCATCTTAAAGCGTTTCACAATATATATATATTTAATGCCAATAATAGAGGTTTGGTGATGCTTTATAAAATGTGAGGTCACTAGGTCCACGTTGCAGACTGAAGAGTCATATATACTCGTATGTAGGAGGACAGTATATTTTCAATAAATATTATTTATTTTAGAACCCTTTATTTTACTGTCGGTCTAACAAGAAATTTGATTCGATAGATGGATCAATGTCAACAAGAACAAAACCGATCGATTTTTTCACATCTCAATGTATTATTTATGCTAGTAGCTTTTATTTTATTTTAAAAGATTATCTTGCGGACATATTTTAAAGGATTATGTCGAAACACGATTTAGAAATTTGGAATATAAAACAACGGGCACAATAATATCTTTGTGACTGACATTTTGACTTTCGTAGCCTAACAATCCCTTCATATTCTAACAACTGAGATTCACATGATATATGGTAGTATCTCTTTATATTTGATAGTGTCACAATGAAGGCTCCACCAAAGAAGCTACATAAATTTAGACTTTAGAGAGAGAGTGCTCTTAATTAAGTTTAAAAATACAGTATGGTCACTTTCTTCTCTGTTCTTTAACTTTTTTAACCGTCACTCTTCTTTTTTCTCGGCAAGTCTCGGTCTAGTCCAAGTTTCTGTTTTTGTTTTTGGTTTTGTATTTGGTTTTGATAGCATGGATTCATCTCAAGAACAAAGAAACAAAAGAAATAGATGAGTAGATTAATTGTCATTAGCCTATGTAACACAAACTTAGTCAACAATGTAAACAAACGAAAAAAAAAGAAATGCAAAAAGGCAAAAGCTTTGTGAAAATTTTGCATGTGTCAATAGTAACTTCTGTTTCTATAAGCAAGATTATTACCGGCATTATGTCTTCAATCACACAGGTATTTTCTTCAAGCCAACAGCGATCGGCATGCCCAAGAAGCCAACGAGTATGCTGAAGAACCATTGGACTATTGTAAGTGGTGTGGTGCTTGCAAATGTGCCCAAGAACTCAATGATTATGATCTGAAAGAAAACTGTTGCACCAATGACAACCACAAAAACATAGTTGTCGAGTATGCCTTTCAAAACATCGATCTCTTCCATCTCCCGCGAGCTTACTTCATTGAAGACCTGTAACATCAACAACAATCCACACAATTTATCATACCACAAAAGCTTCAAGTGAGTCTAAGTTATGAGTATTTTTACCTGACAGAAGACAAAGCAGTTGAAGATAAGTGTGTTCAATACAAGAGTAGATTCAGGACCAACAAGACCAAACATAGACTTCCCTTTGGCCTGTAGGAACCAAATGATAACGAATTGGTACACGGATTGTCCTAAGATATTTCTCCACATCGCGTTGGTGATGAAATTCCCTCTCCTCCCAACTGGCATACGTTTCATTAGCTCATTGTTCGGAGGCTCTGTAGCTAGAGCAAGAGCTCCAAGTGTGTCCATTATCATGTTGACCCAAAGTAGTTGAACAGCAGTTAGAGGAGCACTTCCTGTGAATTAACGCATAAACAAAGTAAAGATGGAAACTACAACAGAACAAAATAGTAGAAAATAAAAATTTGAATAAAACTGAATCAGCCTATTCCTTTAACTTACCAGTCAAGCAAGCTGAAGAGAAGTTAACAATGAGTGCAACAACATTGACTGTTAACTGAAACTGCACAAACTTCTGAATGTTAATGTAAACAGAACGTCCCCACTTCGCCACCGTAACGATTGTGCTGAAATTGTCGTCTAGAATGATGACATCTGCGCTCTCTTTTGCTACCTAAAATAGTTTTCAAAAAAAGTTTGAGTCGTTTTCATAATTATTAACATTAGTCTTTTTTCGATATATCATACTCACTTCAGTTCCGGCAATCCCCATAGCTAATCCTATGTCCGCCTCGTGGAGTGCTGGTGCATCGTTTGTACCATCACCAGTCACAGCAACAACTTCATCAAAAGTGGTCCTTAACTGCTTCACGAGTGTATGCTTGTCCATGGGCGACGAACGAGCCATCACCTAGTAAAAAAAACAAAATCTGGTTTAAGTCCTAGAATAATATAAAGTGAAGGTTAAAATGGTTAAATGTTTTTTTTAAAGGTTAAATCAAGAAACGGTTACCTGAATCTTGGGAATGAGTTCAAGNACAGAACAAAATAGTAGAAAATAAAAATTTGAATAAAACTGAATCAGCCTATTCCTTTAACTTACCAGTCAAGCAAGCTGAAGAGAAGTTAACAATGAGTGCAACAACATTGACTGTTAACTGAAACTGCACAAACTTCTGAATGTTAATGTAAACAGAACGTCCCCACTTCGCCACCGTAACGATTGTGCTGAAATTGTCGTCTAGAATGATGACATCTGCGCTCTCTTTTGCTACCTAAAATAGTTTTCAAAAAAAGTTTGAGTCGTTTTCATAATTATTAACATTAGTCTTTTTTCGATATATCATACTCACTTCAGTTCCGGCAATCCCCATAGCTAATCCTATGTCCGCCTCGTGGAGTGCTGGTGCATCGTTTGTACCATCACCAGTCACAGCAACAACTTCATCAAAAGTGGTCCTTAACTGCTTCACGAGTGTATGCTTGTCCATGGGCGACGAACGAGCCATCACCTTGTAAGAAAAACAAAATCTGGTTTAAGTCATAGAATAATATAAAGCGAAGTTTAAAAAGGTTAAATGTTTTTTTTAAAAGGTTAAATCAAAAAACGGTACCTGAATCTTGGGAATGAGTTCAAGCATCTCTTCTTGATTTTTTTCTCTAAAGACAGGACCTTCAATGGCTATACCATCATAAGTGAGGATACCACATTCCCTAGCAATAGCTTTTGCGGTATTAATGTTATCTCCTGTAACCATTCTCACCATAATACCGGCACGGCGACAAAGCTCCACGGACTCCCTGACTCCAGGACGAACAGGGTCTTTGATACCAACAATCCCTATGCAAGTAAACCCTGAGGCTGGAATGCCTTCATCAGCAGAAAACCCGTTTTCGATATCCATATAGGCAAGGCAAAGAGTACGAAGAGCTTCATTTGCAAAGTCATTTATTGTAACATTCAAGTACTTGATAGATTCTTCATCAAGCGGAACAACCTCACCACTTGAGTTGATAACTTTATCGCAAGCTGCTAAAACAATCTCGGAAGCTCCTTTGGTGTGAGCGCGAACACGTCCTCCTTCAGGGATCTCAATGACTACTCCCATTCTTTTCTTTGTTGAGTTAAAAGGCTCAACTTTGATAACTTTGTAAGATTGTCTCTCTTCTTGAAACTTACCTCCAAGAGATAGTCCTAATTCCAATATAGCAGTCTCTGTTGGTGTTCCCAATATCTCTGTCTTGCCATGTTCGTTCACAACAACTTCCCCACCGGTATTATTAAAAATCGACTGGAGCAATAGTTTCAAAGCAGCTTCAGGAATATCAGATTGCAAGCTAGAACTTTTGCTTGCTACATCTTGAACATTCATACAAATGCAAGATTTCACAACAGTCATGTGATTTGTTGTTAATGTACCAGTCTTGTCACTGCATATAGTAGTTGCAGATCCCATTGTCTCACAAGCTGCCAAATGTCGAACAAGCGCTTTATCATTCATCATCTTCTTCATCGCAAACGCGAGGCTAAGTGTGACAGCTAATGGTAACCCTTCAGGAACCGCAACAACAACAATTGTCACAGCAATAGCAAAATATTCCAAAAGCTCTAACGCTTCATCTCCAGACCATCTCCAGTGAGTTCCCAATGAAACCTTCCTCATAAACATTCCTTGCACCAAAACTGCAAAGGTAACAATAGCGAAGAAAAGACCAATTTTACCAATGATGGTTGCAACTCCATTAAGTTTCACCTGCAATGGAGTTTCGTCATCGCCTCCTTCACTTAGAGTTGCCATTAGCTTTCCCCATTGAGTTCTCATCCCAACTGTTGTAACCAACATCTTACATGACCCATCTTGAACTTTGGTTCCAGAGAGAAGGAAAGGGTTTTGTGCACTCACCATCACAGGCTCACTCTCTCCTGTCAAACTCGATTCATCTATGACAACAGAGAACCCCGAGAGGAAAAGACCATCCGCGGGAACTTGATCTCCGATAGCAAGATGAACAACGTCACCAGGGAGCAGATCATATATAGACATCTTCTGTCTAAACCCGTTTCGCGTAACTTGAACAGTAATCTTCTTCTTCTCCTTATCCAAATCCCGGAACTGCAAAGACTGTCTGTAATCACTTGTTGCTGTCACAAACACAACCAAAAGGATACTAGCAACAATGCCAAGACCATCATGTGAGCCTTGAGGCCATCCTTCAGTTGCAATACCAACTATCAAAGACACGAAAGCGCAAACTCCTAGAATCATAAGAGTCATGTCTTGAAGTGCTTCCCAAACAAACACCGAAAAACTTCTTAATTCACTCTCTGCAAACTTGTTGATTCCAAAAAGCTCTTGTCGCTTGCTCAACTGGTCAGATTCATTTGTTGAGAGACCAGCATTGGGACATGCCTTAAGCTTACCTGAAAGACCATCAACTCCACCATGGAACTTAAGCTTCTTCACATCATGACCTTCAACTATTGATCCTAACTCATCCGCACAAATCTCAAACCCTGCAGCTTTAACTTCTTCAGGAACCTTGTAGTCACTTGGAGAAACACCTGAAAAACAAAAAGTTCAAAATCAAGAACAATACACTTTTTGAAACAAATGCCAAAAATAAATAATAATAAAAGCTCTAAAGTTTCCTCTGTCTCAGATTAATTACTCACCAGAGATAAACTGGAATGCGGCTTTTGACACAAGAACTGCAACCCTTAATTTCTCCTGTATATATATA
>NC_025700.1:22891676-22893753 GCF_000633955.1 Camelina sativa | reverse complement strand
GTTTCGCGTAACTTGAACAGTAATCTTCTTCTTCTCCTTATCCAAATCCCGGAACTGCAAAGACTGTCTGTAATCACTTGTTGCTGTCACAAACACAACCAAAAGGATACTAGCAACAATGCCAAGACCATCATGTGAGCCTTGAGGCCATCCTTCAGTTGCAATACCAACTATCAAAGACACGAAAGCGCAAACTCCTAGAATCATAAGAGTCATGTCTTGAAGTGCTTCCCAAACAAACACCGAAAAACTTCTTAATTCACTCTCTGCAAACTTGTTGATTCCAAAAAGCTCTTGTCGCTTGCTCAACTGGTCAGATTCATTTGTTGAGAGACCAGCATTGGGACATGCCTTAAGCTTACCTGAAAGACCATCAACTCCACCATGGAACTTAAGCTTCTTCACATCATGACCTTCAACTATTGATCCTAACTCATCCGCACAAATCTCAAACCCTGCAGCTTTAACTTCTTCAGGAACCTTGTAGTCACTTGGAGAAACACCTGAAAAACAAAAAGTTCAAAATCAAGAACAATACACTTTTTGAAACAAATGCCAAAAATAAATAATAATAAAAGCTCTAAAGTTTCCTCTGTCTCAGATTAATTACTCACCAGAGATAAACTGGAATGCGGCTTTTGACACAAGAACTGCAACCCTTAATTTCTCCTGTATATATATATAGCAAATTATTAAATAAAATTTTGAGGGTAAATAAAATAATTTAAACAGAGAAAGCTATATACTCAATCTCAAGTTAGATGCGTTACAATGTTGGGTACACAAAAAAAAAAAAAAAAAAAANGAGCGCGGTTTTTTTCTAAACGTTAAAAATATCTATAAAAAAGGTCAGTAAATTATAGAGTTAATATCCATTTTTTCTTTGAAAAGAATTTGGATATTAAAAAACTACATATATATATAGAGATAAACACAGTGAAAACCGAAAAAAAAAAGTCTAAGGAGCCAAATTTAAAATGTTTAAAAGCTACCATACCGTTTTTAAAAACCTTGGAATGGTTACATAATCTCAAATTTTTGTAAAATCAATAGACATAAAAGAACCAAAAGAAGACCTGGTTGGTACGACGCATGGCAGCGGCTTCGTAACGCTTGGAGATATTGGCTGTGAAGCGAAACCGACGTTTCGGGTTCTTGACGACGCTGCAAAGATTCCGCCATTTTTCGAGCACTTCCTCCGACGAATGCTTCGCCTTAACGTCGAAATTCGAGTTGAGGTAACTCTCCATTTCTCTTTTCCAGCTTCAATATGTCTAGCTATTTTCTTTAATTTGATTAATATTTTCTTCTTAATGTTTTGTTTTGGAAGAAAAAAATGTGGGAGAGAAAGAAAGAAGCATGCAGAAGAATCGCAAATTAAATGGAGGAAGAATATACAAAAGGCGAGTTTTAAGATCTGTGGTTTTTATTTTAAGCTTTGAGAAATTGGACCCAGTCCTTGTGTTATGCTAAGCCAAAACTCTCTTTCATGCTTTCCTTGAATTAAGCTAAGTCGAGTCCTTTTTATTTCGTGAGCTCAACTATCTCAATCAAACCCCAAAACATTCGATTCTTTTTAAATTTATAAAAACAAACATGCAATAGAAAAATTAAACTTAACGTTAAAATTAAACATGAACGTTAAAATTATATAGTTGATACATTCATGCAGGACATGAAGCGCAGAAGCGTACACTATCATCATTATTGTTAAAGATTAAAATATCGTAGGATTCGTGAAGAGAAGTGGCAGGTAAATACGTTGTTTAATCGTTATGCTTTAAAACTAAATGAATAGATAAATCAGTGTTCTTAGTCGTGCCTTCTTGGAACTTGTAAGGAACACGTGAAAAGCTAGAACACTTGAAATGATGACTTTTAAAAGTTCACATAAGTTAGTCTCAACTTTATTGGCCATAGAAATCTAGATTTTCACATATGTTCTAACCCCCAGCCAATAAATTTCAGTGTCCGCTATGCATATTGGCGATAAGATCATATTCAAACAACGGATGTGTCGGATAAACTTCTGATACTAAGATTTTTTATGTCTCCTAGTAGGTTCAATTAACCTTAT
>NC_025700.1:22874336-22891616 GCF_000633955.1 Camelina sativa | reverse complement strand
CATGATAAAAATAGGCTAAGGAGAGACAAAGTATAGACATATCAACTTCAAAGACTTAAGCCCAAGATATTTTACAAAGGAGTGATAATTAAGAACAAAAGGGGCTAAGCACAATCCTACTAGAATCAAGAGTTATCTAGTTCTAATAGAAATAGGATATAAAAGCACTATATATATCAATTGTTGAGGTGTGACATTGATATGAGAAAGAGAAATTGTTGAGGAGTTATCTAGCTTTCGAGGTAGAAGACGTGGTAGAGGGAGAGGCTACGGAGGAAGAGGTTACCGAGGAAGAGGTAGAGGAAGAAATAATTCGCAGTTTAATAATCAGTATAACACACACGATCGATCTAACACTGAGCAAAACCAAACTCAAGAAAAGAAGGAGAAGTTCATCATCTGTTTTCGATGTGACAAACCTGGTCACTATGCCTCGCACTGTCCGGAGAAAACTCAGAAAGTTCAAGAAGCAAACAAGGTAGAAGCATTGGAAACAGAGGAAGCGGATAAAGCTCTGTTCATGCATGAAATTGTTTTTTTGAATGAAGAAAGGGTAATTCCAAGAAACTACACCAAGGAGGATGGGATGTGGTATTTAGACAATGGAGCTAGTAATCATATGACAGGTCATAAGGATTATTTCTCTGAGCTTAATGAGAACATTGGAGGCAAAGTGAAGTTTGGAGATGGGTCTTGTGTGGAAATAAAAGGAAAAGGTTCTATAATTTTTCAAAGCAATGGTGAGGAACAGGTTTTAGTGAATGATATCTACTATATTCCTGACCTCAAAAGCAATATTTTGAGCCTGGGTCAGGCTACAGAGGTTGGCTGCGACGTTCGTATGAGACAAAACTGGTTAACAGCTCACGATCCGAGTGACAGGTTGTTGGTGAGGGTTGTGAGATCGACTAATAGGCTGTACAAAATTATTCTAAAAGTTGGAAGACCGGTTTGTCTACACACACGTATCGAGGATGATACCTGGAAGTGGCATGCAAGGCTTGGTCACATAAATTTCAGAACAATCAAGGTTATGTTCCAACAAAAGATGGTTCTCGGTTTGTCTTAGGTAAGAGACGAGAAGATGTTGTGCGAGTCTTGTCTCGTTGGGAAGCAAACTCGACAATCATTCCCAAAAGCTACGAATTATAGAGCCTCTAAACCTTTGGAGCTTCTTCACACTGATTTATGCGGGCCAATATCACCTGCAACACTCGCACATAACAGATATATTTTTGTTATTGTGGATGATTTTTCAAGATACATGTGGTCTATCTTGTTAAAGGAAAAAAGTGATGCGTTTGGAAGCTTCAAGGCATTTAAGAGTGTTGAAAAGGAGATCATCACTCTTAGGACTGATAGAGGAGGAAAATTCACATCAAACGAGTTCAATGTTTTTTGTGAAACAAATGGGATTAAGAGACACTTGACAGCTCCGTACACTCCACAGCAGAATGGTGTGGTCGAAAGAAGAAACAAGACCCTGATGGAGATGACAAGGAGCATTCTCAAGGCTATGGAGGTACCGAATTACCTTTGGGGAGAAGGAGTACGTCACAGTACATATGTAATCAATCGGATACCTACTAAGGCGCTGAATAACATCACACCATATGAATGTTTGCGAGAGAGAAAACCAAACATAGAACATCTAAGAGTATTTGGGTGTATAGCTTATGCAAAAACTGATACTGCAGGTCTTAAGAAGTTGGACGATCGATCACAGTCTTTAGTACACCTTGGAATCGAGCATGGATCCAAGGTTTATCGACTGTTCAATCCGTCTACAAGGAGAATTGTGGTCAGCAGGGATGTAGTTTTCAATGAAAACAACAAGTGAAGTTGGAGCAGAACAGAAGATAATGAAAACAGAGAACCTGGAATGTTTCATATGCGTTGGGGTGATATAGAAGATGTTGGTAGTGGTCCAGTATCGTCGAATTCTGCAGAGCAAGACAAGGATGAAGCAGAATCAGAAACCGATATGTCTCGAGAAAGTAGAGACAACAACGAGAATGTTGTTGTTCAAGACAGTCAACAACCGACTCTAAGAAGATCAGAACGGCAAGTTAAGAAACCAAAGAATCTTGATGACTATGTGTTGTTAGCATCAATCGAAAGTGAGATATTACTTTTGATGATCAATGATGAGCCACAGTTTTATGAAGATGCAAAAGGACAGCAAGTGTGGAGGTTAGCTTGCAAGGATGAGATCGATTCTATCAACAAAAACAAGACTTGGTTTCTTGTTGATAGACCACAAGGTGTGAAGGTAATTGGTCTCAAGTGGGTTTTCAAAATCAAAAGAAATGCAGACGGAACAGTGAACAAGTACAAGGCTAGGCTTGTTGTAAAGGGCTATGTGCAAGAAAGTGGAGTTGATTATGAAGTGGCTTTTGCCCCTGTAGCTCGTATGGAGACTATAAGGATGTTGATAGGATTAGCTGCATCGGATGGATGGGAGATCCATCATTTAGATGTAAAAACGACATTCTTACATGGTGAGTTGAAAGAGGATATCTATGTAGATCAACCAGAAGGTTTTGAGATCAAGGGGGAAAAACATAGAGTTTATAAGTTGACAAAAGCTCTATATGGCTTAAGACAAGCTCCACGAGCTTGGAACACTAAGTTGGATCAAATCTTGAAGGAGATGAGCTTCAAGAGATGTTTAAAGGAGACTGTTGTGTATCGAAAGGAGAAAGGAGGTGATCTACTGATTGTTGCTGTGTATGTGGACGATTTGTTTATCACAGGTAACAACCTTAGAGCATTTAAGGAGTTCAAGGAAGGGATGTCTTCAAAATTTGAGATGTCTGATCTAGGTAGACTCACCTACTACCTTGGTATTGAGGTACATCAAGGAGCTGATGGTATCACTATCAAGCAAGAAGGATATGCACGGAGGATTTTAAAAGAAGCAGTACTTCAAGACTTCAACTCGACAGTGATTCCAATGGAGTTTGGGTTGCAGGTCTCTAAGTCACTTGGTGAAACAGAGATAGATCCTACTCGGTTCAGAAGAAACGTTGGTTGTTTGAGATATCTCTTACACACTCGACCTGACTTGTCTTTTGCGGTGAGTGTTGTAAGCAGATATATGCAGAGCCCGCGGAAGTCTCATGGAGAGATCATAAAACAGATCATGCGTTATCTCAGAGGAACGACGTCTTATGGTCTCAAGTATAAGCGTGGAGGCTTAAAGGAGATCGTTGGTTTCAGTGACAGCAGTCACAACGTAGATCAAGATGATGGGAGGAGTACTACTGGACATTTATTCCTCTTTGGTGATACTCCGATTACATGGTGTACACGGAAGCAAGACACAGTCGCTTTATCTTCATGTGAGGTCGAGTTTATGGCTGCAACAGAAGGAGCAAAGCAAGCAATATGGCTTCAGGATCTTTTGAGTGAAGTCACAGGGAAGAAGGAAGCTCAAATCATGATGTATGTTGACAACAAGTCTGCAATTGCACTTGCGAAGAATCCCAATATTTCATGGGAGAAGCAAGCACATACATAAGCGATACTTCTTTGTGCGAGAATGCATTGAGAGAGAGCTCATTCGTGTGGAGCACATTCCTGGAATGGAACAGAAGGCTGATATTCTGACCAAAGCTTTGGCTAGAGTGAATTTTGAAGAAATGAGGAGCTTGATAGGTGTTCATGAAGTAAGCAAAGAGAATTTGAAGTTTAAGGGGGGAAATGTTGGATAAACTTCAAAGACTTAAGGTCCAAGATATCCTTACAAAGGAGTAATAAGGACAAGAGGGGCTAAGCACAATCCTACTAGAAATAGGAGTTATCTAGTTCTAATAGAAATATGATATAAAAGCACTATATATATCAATTGTTGAGATGTGACATTGATATGAGAAAGAGTGCAAACATTGTTTAGTTTTAAGTTATTTTCTAAGCAATAATAAGAGAGTGATTCTTATAAAACAAGTTTTTCTATCTTATAGGATGTACTAGTTCAAAAACTCATACTATACATAAAGCAAGCATATAACTCTTATATTCAAAACTGCATCATATGTACCTTTTCTAAATAATGAGATACTATCAAAATATAATGATTGAATTTATTCCTATCCTAACATTAGCATAATGATTACTTAAAATCCTGACTGGAAAAAAGAAAATCTCACCCACATGAATACTTTCAGATTGCCTTTTTGTTAACTTTTATGTGTCCTTTTGGTAAAGAGATTAGTTGTTGTTATCTCATGGAAGTTAACTAGAGGATTCATTTCTAGTAGTATGATGACTGGATGAGCGTACCGAACGAGAGTGGTGGTAAAATTGACTATGTAACAAAAAGTTAGAAATCTAATGCATTAAGAAGATTTAAATGTTTTACCAAAAATGCATTGATATACAAATAACTTATTTCTCCTTTTGGATAAAACATGCCATTTTTGCAATAGAAAAAGTTATTAATACATATCCATTAAAATTAAAGAGTTGGATAGTTTTTTTGCAATAAAAGGAAAAATATTATAAGTATCTTACAAAATTTAGCCTTATAAAATATGACTCTTTCTTTGAAACACACACACACATATATATATATATATATATAATATCACAAACCAAGCCAAACAAAAAAAAAAAGAGAGAGAGAGAAAAAGNAAATATGACTCTTTCTTTGAAACACACACACACATATATATATATATATATATAATATCACAAACCAAGCCAAACAAAAAAAAAAAGAGAGAGAGAGAGAAAGAAAAGGATTAAAGAAGAAGAAACCATGTCAAAGATTAACATTCTCGTTGTTGCAGCACTTTTACTTAGCTTCATGGTTATAGCTTCAGTGGCTCGTCCCGACTCGACTCTCCGGAACAAATCTATTGTAACTACTCGTTCTCTTGGGAAAACCCAAAATATTTTTGTTGAATGTTTATATTTAGGAGGACAATTTAATGCATTATATTCTTTTTACCATATGGTTGATTTATAAAATTTATTTTAATTTTATGAAGGAGATGGAGAAGAAATGTGAAACGGAGAAGTGTTTGATGAAATCAACCTCGGATGCTCACCTCGATTACATCTATACCCAACCATCTTCTCCTAAACCGCATGCAGCTAACGTCAGTCTTTAATTATACCCAACTTCTTTATCAATACACCTAAAATGCTCCTACATGGAACATAACGAACCTTTGAAGGACATAAATTAGAACTAAGTAATTAACTTTATTTTATTTGGTTGTAGGAGATGGAGAAGAAGTGTGAAACTGAGGATTGTTTGATGAAAACGACGTCGGATGCCCACCTCGATTACATCTACACCCAAACATTTCCTTCTAAACAGCAAGCACTTAAATCCAATCCTTAAGTATATACAATCAGTATTTCATATGTTATGTTGTGATATAGTTTCCTTCTTTATGAATTAATGTTCTAATAAAGACTTAAATCAGCGTGAAATAATATTATATGACATTGTGTTATTTCTATTATACGTCCTTGACCATAATATTAGAGCTTATTCTTTTGTGTTAGTGTCATCTTTTTGTTGACAAGTGATTCCCACGTGAAAACTCACTAACAAAGAGAGGCAAGGTTCCATAGGGCTTATGAGTAATGGGTCCGAGTTTGAGTAGGATCCAATCGGATTCGGGGGTTTCCGGATTTATGAATTAGATATTGGTAATTGTACAACATTCAGTTCGGTTCTTGTCGGATTCGAGTCGGTTCGGAAGACAAATTCGAGAATTCTATACCTGAAACAACTGATAACAAAAAAATAAACTTTGAATAATTTTGGCTAAACTTTGACAAATATTAAAAAAAAAATTGGATATTTTGGTTACTTAAATATATAACTAATTGATATATTTGGATTTATAATTTAATTTTGGATAATTATATTATATTAAAGTTAAATATCGTTGGTTCTTTGGATCCGACTTTTTTGCTCAGTTCTAGTTTTTTTTATTAATTTTGAATTTTTGGGACGTTACATTTTTATATTAATGAATTATAACAATGAATAATATAGTTGCAACTTGCAACTAGGAACAGCGGAATCTACACCTATTTGCATCCATAACATTTGCAAACTGGTTTTGACCGCTCAATTCCACATTTTGCCGCTGCTATAAACACCATCAAGGGTGCAGTCTCGTGTGCATATACTATCAATACAAAAATCAGGTGACACGTATGCGACTCGACCCTCATTACATGGCGGCTGCTCAGTCTTTACTCTTGATATTCCTACTGCATTATATAAAGAAACATTCAAATCCCTTTATCAGAATTTTATATACTTAAAATATTCAAAATACTCATGGAAGATAGTGAACGTTTGAAGGAAATACTTTAGAACTTAATAAATTTTATTTGATTTGTTAGAAGAAGTGTAAACCTAAGGGCTAAGGATTGTTTGATAAAACGACGTCCGATGCTCACCTCGATTACATCTATTAGACTATTATTACATCGACACCCAAACATCTTCTCTTAAACCACAATCACTTAAAGTCAATATTTAGTAATAAAATTCTAAAATATTATATTGAGAAAAATTCGTTTTTGATGAATGATGAATTATAAATCAATACAATAAAATTTGGATGTTTTTTAACAGGATATGACAACTCAGCATTTCAAATTCTTCTCAGCTTGACACATCATTAAAATCAACAACCAATGAAAACATTTCAAATAATATAACTCATCATATTTCAACCTATAATAAATTTATTTTATTTTATGTCATTTTCCTCTTAAAACATTTTTTTTCATTTTGTTGGGCTTTGGGCTTATAATCATTCATATAGAACAATGAAAATGACGCAACAAGCTTCATGTTAATTTTGTTGGATTTAAAAGTCAAACTTTATTTAACATAGACAGAGATATTAAAAATTATGATCAAAAATATATATGTAAAGGTTGGAAATTCCACTACGGCAAGTTTATATTGTTATTTCAAAGATATATGCCCAAAGCACTTGTTGAATGGCTTAAATCTGTACTCATATGTAGTTTCATTCAATTGATTCCATAAATATAAGAAATCTAGAGTTTGAATTAAAAAAAAATATATAGTATAAAAGCAGATGTGTGCGGCGGGCTGGACGAAGAAAAAGAAAGAAGAAGCAACTAGGGTAGTCAATTCACACGTATCTTTTTTTTTTCAATATGTTTTAAATCTATATTTAAAGGCAATAATCAATATATATGTATAGATAATTTTTTTATTCCTTTTCTCTATGTATATTCATTATTATTTTTGGTGAGAATATATTTATTAACTTTGCCAAACAACAACATTTGAGAATATTTATTGTTTTATGAAATAGGATTTTATAAAGAACTTTAAAAAATTATTAGATTTGATATATATCAAAAAATTATTTGAAAATTATTATATATATATACGCTTCCAATACGTACTCGCTTCCTATTTTTTTTTTTTTAAATTGATTCTACGCTTCCGCTTCCGCGTATCTGCTTCCGCTTCCGCGTATCTGCTTCCAATTTCATTGTAGATTTATAGTGGAAGTCGATATAAAACTGGACTTGGTCCCTCCATCTCTTATTAATTTTATGTCTAGGCAGCTTCTTGGCAATGATTTCAAACTTTTCAAGAAAAGCATTTTCAGTTTATTATTCTTTTGATGTGCAAAGTACTTTCAGGTTATTTAGTTCATAAAAACCGGTTGCTTTATGTGATAATGTTGTGGTGATTATTTGAATGTTTACATATTATTGGTTATGTGGCCAAATCTACTGTGTACTCAGATACTTGAAATTTTGTATTCTACTGCTAAATCTAATGAATCTGCCAAGTTAATAAGCTCTATAGCGAACAAGGAATAGTGAAGATAAAAAACACAATTATGGCAAAAGAGAATGAGACTCAGAATGACCCTCTACCTATCAAAAGAGATGTTCTTGAGATTGAGAAAAACCATTGTGTAGATGAAAAAATAAAAATGATAAAAGTTATGAATTGGTCTCAGATCTCATGTAGTGAATTAAAATGTCATCTCATATTGTTTATGTTAGCAACTTGGGTCGCTATCAAATTCTCAGAAATGATGAACCGACTATTGAAATTACATTCTCGAGCAATTGTTTTCTCTGGTTTTACAAACATAATAACAATGTTGTTTATCTATTTTATTTAAGATTATTTGATTAAAATAATAAGAAATATTATGACAAATATAAATAATAAGGAAAAACAGATAAGAATTTGCACTCAAAATTAATAATTTTGATATTTGATATCAAACAACTTATATTAAATTATGATTTTTTAAAAAATCAAGTTATATTTTTGTATTAAATAAAAGAATTCTAAAATAATCTCGCGGCGTAGGGCGTATATAAACTTAGAACAAAACATAAAAATAATAATGGTGCTCCAATGCATTGTGATACAAGAAAAAAAATTGATTTTAGTCTACAATTTCATTAAAATAAAAAAAACTAATAACAAATAATAACAAAAACCTAAAAATAAAAATATTACTAATGAACATTGTCCACATCTATGTCAATAATGATTTTCATAAAAACAAAACAAGAAAAACCCACGGCGTAGCGCAGATACTATCCTAGTGAATAATAATATTGCTACAACTAGGATCAGTCGAGTATACATTTTTTACATCCATAACATTTGCAAACTGGTTTTGACCGCTCAATTTTACATTTGCCCATGCGATACACACCAGCAAGGGTGCAGTCTTATGACCCGGTTCGCTGATTCTGGAAATATTGTTGATTCATTGAAAACTCGACAGAATCTTAGACATTCAGCGAAATTTTTCTGTGTCAATTACATTCTTCTCAGACACTCTCAAGGGCCAAACTGAAATGTACGAACAACAGAGATCCCACTCCTGTCTGGCAATAACTTCTTCATGTAATACTTCGATTTCCTTGAAAGATTAATTCTTTCTCGTCTTGCCTCTGGTATCATCTCGATTGAACACTCCTGAAACCCGCGTCTCACAAACCAGTCAGCTGTTCTCGTTGTTAGCAGAAAAAGCATCTCAAGTCCGAGAGCTGACGCTTTTTTCTCAATGTAATCTGCAAAAATTTTGATAGTCTAAGAAACTGATTTTTCTTTTAACTGTAGATTGTAAACACAATAATACTCGAAAAGTTTTATGATTATACCGAGCAATTTATCTCCCTGTCCTTGTCCACGACAATCTGATGAAACCGCAATAGCTGCAACTTCTCCACACTTTTCTTTAAAGAAAGGGAACAAAGCCGCACAAGCAATAATCTGTCCTTCCCTTTCCACAACCACAAATGAATCCATAGCTCGCAGTAGCTGAACACAAAAAAAAAAAACTACTATACCTTTAATCCTAACAACAAAACAATAGACTTCGAACCTAAGGCTAAGGCTATGGGCTAAAAGGGAAACCTCTTCATCAGTTCTGCGAATTAAAGCCCCTGATTCTTCCAGAGGTTTGATTATTTTCCTAATTCCAGTAAGATCTTCCACTCTCGCTTCTTGGGTTCCTTCGTATACATCACTGTGACATTAAGGGCCAATAAGCTTTTGTGAGAAAGATTTAAAACTTTGAATCGTTTGCTATTGAAAACGGTTGTGTATACCTTGCCACCATAGTCCCCATTCCATCTCTTTTGAAAAGCTCCAACAATAGCACTCCGCTTATAGTACCATCCAATAAGTGAACTCTTTTGACACCACCCTTCAACACATCAATAGGTCAGGAAACTTTGAAGTAAACAAAATGAGCACAAGGGTTAGCTCAAGGACTCACTCTGCAGACGAACGCTGCTGCAGCCAGTTCAGAGAGATATCCGTTTAAGCGGCTAAGTCTCTCCTCACCGCCAATAGCAAAACCTCGCTCCCCAGACCACAACCCGTTTCCGTTGTCAAATCCAACACCATTCTGAAAGGTTGGAGTGTGTTTTTCCCAAAATGGTCTCCCATTATAATTGTTGGGAGTTGTGGCCATTCCATTGTAACCAAGAGGTTCAGGAAAACTACTTATCCCTCCATCCCCAACAGCCTTCACGTATTTGGCAGCTATCTCGCTTTGTTGTGCCCGTTTTCTGACTAACGTATCTGCTTCCTGGAGAGTCAAGAAGCGAACAAGATGTCCATTCTCATCCAGAACTGGACCGTCCATTATACAAATAAGCTTATCTGCTCCTATAGCTAAAGCACAAGCTGTAGCAACCTCATAGGTACTGCAGTGTAGAAGTAATGTCCCCATATCAGAGTAAGATAACTAATATCTTCTAGGTTTTAAGATGTAAAAATTTTACTAATAAAGAGAGCATACTTGCAGTTTAAGACTTCTCCGGAACTGGAATGGCCCAAGTTCCTCAGTAAAACTACAGAACCACTATCAAGCCTCTCACGAATCCGATCAACATCTATCTTCTTCACTAAACCAGTAGCTCCAAAATCAACACCATCAACAACACCTCTTCTCTGCCATGCCAAATTAATCAGATCCAAAATGACAAAGAATCAACATTGAAACTAACATCTTAAGAAAGTTGAAAACTCACCTTTGCTGCAAAGAAGTTACCAGTGTCGACCCTAACACCCGTTTCATGCAAACGACTACTATCACCATGTCGGCGTATATTGTAAATGGAAGGTCCAGGAGATAGTTTGGCCTCAATCATTACAGATATTGCTCCCGCAGCTTCCTTGGCAGCCTGCAGAGATGCTGAGTCTGTAACTCTGTAACGACCCACATATGTTGGCTCGCGTCCTGCAACTCATACACCTTAGGCTCCTTCTGAACAAGCTCAAAGATTCATATTTATCACAATAAGGCCGCAAATTCGCCATCACTAACTGATGACATACCAGTACTTGGCACGGGCGATCAATTTTTCTAAATCACTAACATCTTATAAATCTAAACAAACCTAGCTAGAAGCTGAAGATAAGTGTCAAGACTAAACATCTAACCTCTCTCAGCTAGAAGCTGGTCAATTTGCACTTGAGTTCCAGGAACTAGAACAAACCTTATGCCCAAGTGATGAAGAAATGCTATGTCCTGCACATATGTCAGTCAAAATGATTTCACTTTAGACTCCTCTGCACACAAAAAAAAAAAGTGAAATCTGAAGTAAATTAATCATAAACTAGCTTCACAAGACGAAGTTTATAAGCAAGACAAACAATCAAACACCTTGCGTGCATAAAACCAAAAACACTTGAAAAAGAGATACAAGAAACAAGTGGGTGCCTTTAAAACGAGATCACAATAAGGGCCGTCTAAGACATCTCCGGAGATAGTAACAACAAAGGTACAGCCACGATGAGCCCATAGATAAGGCCAAGCTTCACGAAACCACCGCACGAACTGCTTATCACCGACGAAACTCTCACCAGTTTCCGCGTAATCAAACATATTGCATTTCGCCGCCGTTACTTCCGGACAAAACGGAAGCTTTACCAATTGACGATTAGTGTTTAGCTTCTTCTTACTCGGGGCGAAGAAAGCAAAATCCTTTCTTGTTTGTTGAGGACATCGGAAAGGAAGGTAAGAGGTAGAAGATGATACCACCATAGCTCCTCGCTCCGTCATTTTTAAATATGAAATTTTTACAGAATCAGAATAAATTTGGAAACAATGGTGGATTGATCGGTGGAGGAAAGAAGAAGAAGAAGAAGAAAAAGTTTTGGGAAGGAATCATCAAAAACGTGGACAGGTGCATTAATCTCGGTTATTGAACGGATTGAAAATGGTTAAAACCGGTTTGTTTTTATACTTCTGAACCGGTAGTTGCATCTGTCTCTGTCAGGGGGGATAGTGAGAGTTCAGTAAGAAGACAAGAAATGCAATTAGATGCTGATTTGAATTATTACCATTTCCTGATTGGTTGGTTACGTAAAGTTTGTGAAATGCATTGCAAACGTGTTATTATAATTTATGTATCTTTTGTCTGGTTATATAAAAAAGAAAGATTTTTCAACAAAGACAATAGTAGTAACTGTAGCATGCACATTATAAGTTTTTGGTTTTTTCTTCACTTGAATTGTTGATTTTTTTTTTAATAATATCACTTGAATTATTGATCAAACATATAATTTTTGCCTTTTATGTGATATTTACTATATCTCTTCCATTTTATAAACTTTTTTTTCGAAAACTTGTTTGTTTTTGACTTATTATTTTCATCATTTCTTCGAGTGTATCTTTTCATTATTCTTTTTAATTGTTTGTAGGATTACTTTTTAGTTAGATATTACGTAAGATTGAATGTAAAAAACAGAAACCTCAGCGTTTCGCCGCGTTTTTTTACCAAACCTATAGATCGAAATGGACAGGGTATTTTATCTATGTATATAAGTATATTATTATCTATTTATGAAATTACCAATTCTTTCAGTTAGTTCATTTATTTGGTCACGGGCGTTTTGTGGTTTTGGAATCTTGTAGTAGTGTGAAAAAATAAGAAAAGAAAGAGTAAATAGTAATGAACCTTGAGAATGCCGTCAAGGGTCGAACCGGAGTCAAGTAGTTCAGCCGATAACATAACGACAAATATGCTGTCTCTATGTAGATTTACGTACGGATGAGCCTCCCTGAGGACCGCCACTAGCTCCGCTTCCTCGACGGTGACAACCCCACCGGAATCTCCAAAATTGGTTTGGCTCTTTGTTTCCCCACCGTTAACGTTGGTCCAGTTTCGTCGTTGCTGCTTCGTCAAAGAAGACACGTGACTGTATCTCATTTGCTTCGGGCTTCCCCACGAGCCGGGCGGCTTACATCGCAAACCAGAGTTTTCCAAAACCTCGCCGCAGATGAGTGAGCCAACCCACGGTGGTCGGGATATGCAATAATATGCCATTTTTTTTTTGTAGAAAGATCAAAAGAAAATGATAGATGTGATGACTTGGTACCGAAAAAAAAGTTGGATTCTCTTTTTTTTTGTCTAGTTCGTAGACTCTTGTATTAAATCAATAAAAAAATAGTGATTAGACAAAAATAAAGGGATATGAAAAGTGAGATTTTTATGAGATAATGTACAATGAGAGCGATGTGGGATTCAATTTGGATGGTTATTGAGTTAATTATTGTGGTAATGCATGGGTGTCTATTTGAAAGCGATCGAGATGATTAGATGAAATTCGAACCTCATATTTATTTTTCCAGCCATCGGATAATTATAGAATTCTGTAGAAGTTAAGTCCATGTATTTGTATATTTTATATGATGATTTTGTATTAGTCTAAAATGATTTTGGTACCTTTTTGTCTAATATTGGAGAAAATGTTATATGGTCCACTGCACTATAGAAATTGCATTACAAACAACAAAGCATTCTAGATCCACAGGTGGGATTACAAGATAGAAGTACTTTTTTTTTTTGGTCAAAAGAGTGATATTCATTAATTAAGATTGCGTACAAAGAAGAGGAAGAGCCCCTTTTGCCAAAGCATCAGCTTGGCCATTGTGAGATAAAACGAAAAGAGCATAAGATGAAGATTTAGAAGGAAAAAAAAACGAGAGAACTGTAATTAGTAAAGATGTTTATGTGATTTGAGCAGTCCCCAACATAGGAAAGTTGGAAATAGCTATTGTGGTTGAGATGCTTGAACTTCAAACCACTGGCGTGGTGAGCTTTGAACTTGTGTGAACCGGTACGGTGTACTGTAAAGAGAAGGTCATGTTTTGAAGTTCGAACGGCCTTTGTCAATGAACCATGTCATTTGAGAAGTGGAGAGCCAGCATCATTGATGCGGGCGTGCCCTGAGCATTTTTAGTTATTTGTATATACTGTATTTGTAAGTCATTGAGCTAGTTAATTACCCTAGTTTTAACTATAATGCACCAACTTAAGGTAAATAATTGAGTCACAAATTGCAATCATATGCCTCAGTTAATTAACAGTTATGATATAGAATATATCTACCAATTTTTCGTATCAGGAAATTAATATTCCAAAAGATGTAAAGTGAAAAAGAGTAAAAACATTCAAAGCCAATTATATAATTTTGAATATTAAACATGGGATCTCGTAACAAAATGAAGAATCCAGGCTTCTTAACGAAACAAAGCTGGTCCTATTTTGAAAATGAACGATTTGAGGCTTGGAAATATAAGGGACAGATCTTGCCATTAGACCCATGTAAACAACTATCTTTTGGTGCCCACCATAACTTATCAACTCGTTATAGCAACGACATAAATTTCTAGTGTTATGTCTTCCGCCTTCCCAAGATGTTGAAGAAAGTGAGAAGATGCCAAATGGTTTAACATAGGTGATGTTCGTTTGGCACTGGCATACCCCATGCAGGGTCCTGCGACGAAACGCTCTGCGATCAATCCCTGCGAGTGCAACTAAATTTTTTTTATCACAGAAAAAAATCATTGACGCGATTTTTTAAATTGCAATTAGTCGCATGATTGCTAAACAAACAACATCTCGTGATTTTAAAATTGTAGTTGTAATCGCAAATGCCGTTGAGATTATGAAACGAACATGGCCATAGTCATCATGAATTCATGATCACCCATCAAAGACATATATAATGCTAAGATAGCTTAAGAGCGACTGGTTTCTGACAGGTTGCCGACAAGAGAGCGACTGGTTTCCTGGGGTCTTGACATTCCCACCGTTTGCTGCATCTGCTCAAGCCAAGAGGAGACTAGAGATCATCTTTTCCTTTCCTGTTGTTTTGCTTCAAAGATTTGGAGACAAGCTCTGTCCAGACTGGATCCCCATCATCGTTTGTTCAGCTCCTGGCCAGAGCTCCTCTCTTGGATCAAATCACGCTCTCGCATTGCGCCGTCGACTCTTAGGAAGGTAGTGGTCCAAGTCATTCTCTATCATCTCTGGAAGCAAAGGAACAACGTCCTGAACAATCAAGTGTCACGCCCCGCTCAAGCAATCTTCAAGCTCATCGACCGAGATGTTAAAAACATCATTACTGCAAGATAACGGATGAGAAAATTTAGAAAATTAATGGAGTTGTGGCTGCATTAAACTATCAATATCTTAGCCCAGTTTGTTTTTTGTATTCTTGTTTTTATCTTTTTTGCCAAGGATTCAAAAAGGTTAGGTTTTATATGTATTGTAAAACCTGATTGTTCATTTATATGATATTTATAGTTTAGCGAAAAAAAAAAAAGATAGCTTGAGAGGATGTTTCTTCACCTAAATCAGAGGGTGATTTCGGTATCTATCAGCTTCGATACATATGAAACCGCTGTTATAGAAAAGTTAACACATGTAGTCACGTTTTGAATCAAAACCTAGTAGGTTTGCGACTTTTTGATGTTAAAAGATATTACAAGCCATAAATGCATAAAGAAAGAACAAAAGAATTTACAAAGCAGCTCTTTCTTATGGCCGCACACTAGATTTTAGACATTGAAATCTCAACTAAAAGAAAATCATTGAATCAACAAAAAAACAACAATGAGAAATCACTTTAGTATATATATCTCATATACATGAAAAAAATAATGATGCGCAATAAACTAGTTTACCGTCTCGTTCATCAAACATCAATATGCTCTAATCCTTATGATTGGTTTATGGTTGTTGGAAATTTCGTTTGCTTAATTAATCATCTTATTCTACCATATTGTAAAACAGTCATCAAAAAACATTTATGGAACGTTTATGAAACAAAATATATATATCTAAACTAATAGAACGAATTTAACAAATACATATGTATATAAGCCTTGTTCGGCTAACAACCCGAAGCGGCACAAAATAATAGTTTCAGTGTATTTGCTAGTTTCTTCTTTGGAAAAGGTGCTCTCGACGACGTCAAGGCCATAGTATTCTCCATGTGATCTGGCTCACAAAAGATACGAACTTGGTGTTCGTATTGATATCTTATTACCCCCTTGAAGTTCCTTTCGATTTTAACTGTTCTAGTCTTGTTTTTTTAAAGATCATAATAGTCTGTCCATAACATTTCATCAGAATAAGGATGAATCCATTTGGTTTTGGGCATTATCACAATCTCATTCTCACCTTTACGAGTGACACCAGCGACATAATTTAGTCGAGAAGTTATGGACAATGTAATCTTTGACCATTCTTGTTTCCACGCATATGATCTTCCGTAATCCACATCTCCGCACTGTGGAGCAGTCGTAGCAATTCTCTCCCGAACAGGGCCAGTATGTCACGTTTACTTTGCTTCTTGGAAATCATCATGACGTACACGGTTTCAGAGGTTGTGATATTTTCTCATCCTTTTCGTTTACTCAGCGTCTTCTCTTCATGGTGTATATTTTTGTTTTCTAAATATCATTGATCAAACCGTAGAAGTATTGAAGTACGTCGGTCTACGGTTTTCTGAATATCATAAGCCTTATTCCTTAACTTATTAATAAAAAAAAGTACCAAGGCTTTTAAAGTTGCTACTGATTTAGCATCTTTTCTATGAAGTATAAAAAAGTACCAAGGCTTTTAAAGTTGCTAGTAATTGATAGCTCTGTTAATTAATAATTGTCACCGACGTATTCCTTAACTTATTTTAACTATCAACATCAGGATCTGTTTTCTCAAGCGCCATGAGGTCATCTCCATTGGTAGGATGTTACCAAATATGTTAGATTAAAGGTGTATTAAATTAAATCAGAAATGTGAATTATGCTAAGAAATAGTATATCTTTAGCTAAGATGTTTTGGAAACAATTTCTTAGCACACGTGTTGCGTTTTGATTGAAAGAAGGGTTAGTGAAAGAAGGGAAAAAAATAACAATTTTACATAGAGTTGGGGCAATCCGATTTCCTTCTCAGACATTGCGATGTTTGTGGAGTTAAGTATGCTCCTGGTGATGAATCAGATGAGAAGAACCATCAAGGGTTTCACTGTACTGTTGAAAGACTTATGTTTTCATTGACTATTGTAGAGAGGGTATTTGATTCAAAGTGCTGGGCTTTTTAATTGGTCTCAGGGTTGGCTGAACGAGAAAGCCTTCACAAAGCCTTCATTCAACAAGAGCCGCATTGTTATGGTATCTGAAAATGATTCCCCTGCACACCAAGAAACAAGGTTCGTTTTTTTCCACGTTTTCACTTGCGTTGTTAGTGTTACTGGTTCTTCATATTTAGAGGATCTAAAGGGGGTATCTTTTGTAATTGCAGGTGCAAGAGGTTGTGAAAATGATGGAGGTTGAGCTAGGTGAGGATTGGATTCTTCACCAACATTGTAAGGTAAATTGACCCTGTATCCATCCACGTCTTCTTTACTGACATTTTCGATCAAGTTCCATAGCTCATAATACATGATTTCTAGTATTTTTTAATGTCGACCAAGAG
>NC_025700.1:22817988-22872799 GCF_000633955.1 Camelina sativa | reverse complement strand
GCACCAAACTTCAGGTCATTCTACGTCCTCTCCCCTCTTCGACGATTTAATCGATTTCATCACGGGGGACAATATTGAACCAATCAATAACATGTGCAGAAACAAATGTTCAAGTTTCTTCGACTTCAGTTGCCACATTCAATACGTTTGCTTGAGCTGGATGGTTATGTTCGACCTTCTTCCTTTGAATGCACAATTTGAATCTTGCTTGAAGTTCAAGCTTCTTCTTCTTCCTTTGTTTAAAGCAAGTTTTTGAAAAAAGTTTAAGAACTTTGAATTAACAACTTTACCAGTGGAGATGAATTTTTTACTTATATCTTAGGAAAGTTTTTAGTTTTGAATTTGTATTTTTTCTCATAAAAATAATGTTAAACATACTTCCTTACATCTTTACCAATGGAGATGCTCTGACATAGAAAGGTTTACCGTTTACTCAACTCTGTAAAATGCATGTCGGTATGTATAAAGCGTTTCAATGTTGTGTTTAATTTAAACCTTAGGGTATACGAACTAAATTAATCATATCATGGCTCCGTAGCGTATATAGTGCCTCCACATTAATTGTGTGATGGGATGGGCAAAAAATGGTGCGCTCTTCGTGACTTATCTATCAGGCTACTCGGTCATAAACTAATGTTTTTATTCAGTATTTTCGGTCATATACTACTACTACTATAGGACCTATACCTTTGTTTTTTATATAAATTAAACCCAAACTAAACCCAATTTTTCAACAATTCAAGCAAGAAATTGCGGGTGGAATAGTAATCTTCTTACACNTAGGTGAGGATTGGATTCTTCACCAACATTGTAAGGTAAATTGACCCTGTATCCATCCACGTCTTCTTTACTGACATTTTCGATCAAGTTCCATAGCTCATAATACATGATTTCTAGTATTTTTTAATGTCGACCAAGAGCCAAGAGCCAAGAGCAACAACACCAACAAGCCGACATCAACTTGTACTCAGCACCAACAACCCGAGAGAAACTTCAACCTTGTATAGTCAGCACCAACAGCACCAAACTTCAGGTCATTCTACGTCCTCTCCCCTCTTCGACGATTTAATCGATTTCATCACGGGGGACAATATTGAACCAATCAATAACATGTGCAGAAACAAATGTTCAAGTTTCTTCGACTTCAGTTGCCACATTCAATACGTTTGCTTGAGCTGGATGGTTATGTTCGACCTTCTTCCTTTGAATGCACAATTTGAATCTTGCTTGAAGTTCAAGCTTCTTCTTCTTCCTTTGTTTAAAGCAAGTTTTTGAAAAAAGTTTAAGAACTTTGAATTAACAACTTTACCAGTGGAGATGAATTTTTTACTTATATCTTAGGAAAGTTTTTAGTTTTGAATTTGTATTTTTTCTCATAAAAATAATGTTAAACATACTTCCTTACATCTTTACCAATGGAGATGCTCTGACATAGAAAGGTTTACCGTTTACTCAACTCTGTAAAATGCATGTCGGTATGTATAAAGCGTTTCAATGTTGTGTTTAATTTAAACCTTAGGGTATACGAACTAAATTAATCATATCATGGCTCCGTAGCGTATATAGTGCCTCCACATTAATTGTGTGATGGGATGGGCAAAAAATGGTGCGCTCTTCGTGACTTATCTATCAGGCTACTCGGTCATAAACTAATGTTTTTATTCAGTATTTTCGGTCATATACTACTACTACTATAGGACCTATACCTTTGTTTTTTATATAAATTAAACCCAAACTAAACCCAATTTTTCAACAATTCAAGCAAGAAATTGCGGGTGGAATAGTAATCTTCTTACACCCTAAATTATCGCAGCAAACTCACGTGCCCTTGCTTTAACCGGACACCGACACGTAACCACCAACACAAATCCTATTTTAACAGTGTCGGTGAACCGACCCGGTCCGTTGTTCAAGTTTACTGTACTACGGTTCTACAAAAGCACTATCACATGTCATTCTGACAAAATAAAAACCTTATCCCTTGCATAAAACCTACCAAATTATTTTCTCTTTTTTTTTTTGGCATTTTAAAACCTACCAATCAAAACACGAAAACTATAAAGTGAGTACATTACATTTATAATTTTCAATTTTTTGACTATATTTTAAATTTTTCAATTTACTACTAAAAGAAAAAATCTGATAACATTTAAAGTAAAATATATCAATCGAGTGATTAAATATCACATTTATGTTTATATTGAAAAAAATATAAGTTTATTGCCTTTTATACAACAAAAAGTCCCCAATTTTTTTTATTATTGTTTATGTTTATGTATGTATCATCATCATCTCTAAGATTTTTCTAAGGTAAATGGTGTCGCCTGAGACATCATCATCATCACAACATTACTACAAAACATCATCACCGATGGCAAAATACGCCGGAACCAGAACAAAACCTGTGATATGTTTCTCCGACGTGGTTCTCTTCCTCGGCGGAGCTTTCATGTCACTAATCCTCGTCTGGTCATTCTTCTCCTTCTCTTCAATCTCCCCAAATCTCACCGTCAAAACCGATGATTCCTCCTCCTCCACCAAATGTTACCAAGGCATCGATACGAACCACGACCCGACCGATCCGGTTTACTACGACGACCCGGATCTATCTTACACAATCGACAAACCGGTTAAGAACTGGGACGAAAAACGGAGGCGGTGGTTGAATCTACACCCTTCGTTTATCCCCGGAGCTGAGAATCGTACAGTTATGGTAACGGGATCGCAATCGTCGCCGTGTAAGAACCCGATCGGAGACCATTTGCTGCTACGGTTCTTCAAGAACAAAGTCGATTACTGTCGGATCCATGGCCATGATATATTCTACAGCAACGCTCTTCTTCACCCGAAGATGAACTCGTATTGGGCGAAGCTTCCGGCGGTTAAAGCGGCGATGATTGCTCATCCCGAGGCGGAGTGGATCTGGTGGGTTGATTCTGATGCTTTGTTTACGGATATGGATTTTTCTCTGCCGTGGATACGGTATAAGGACCATAATCTCGTTGTTCATGGTTGGCCGGGAGTGATTTATAATGACCGGAGCTGGACGGCGTTAAACGCCGGCGTTTTTCTTATTAGGAATTGTCAGTGGTCTATGGAGCTCATTGACACGTGGACAGGTATGGGCCCTTTGATTTTGAAATTAATTAAAGTTATGTTTTGTTTTGTTGGTTTTGGACTCCGGACCGTCATAAACCCTAATAACTCCGGTTTGGTTTATAAAATACATTTTTTGGTTTAATTTAGTATTATGATACAATTTTTGGTTTTGTATTAAATTTCAATACAGCTTGGTTTTCAATACAGTATTTCAGTAATTTCGATTCAATTATATTGAAAACTATGAGAACATTTTGGTAATTTCGGTTTAAATTCAGTTGACTATTAACCGAACCAGTTACCCGATTTTATGTTTTGTCTTACTGGTTAGATTTACAGAGTATGAATATGATTAATGGTTGAATGGTACATTTCGGTATATTTCAATAATTTCACTTTAATTTTTAAATTATAACATTTTCTTTGGTAATTTCGGTTTAAATTCAGTCAACTTCTGGTATATTATGACAAAAATTTGGTAATTTCGTTAATTTACAGTTAAATTTAAGCTCGGTTTAGTAGTTTTTAACCGAGTTTTCTTATGTTTTTTACTATTGCTGATGGTTGGTTTTAAAGTGTAAATTGAAACTGAATTCAGTTAACAAGGTTCGATTTGGTTTGATTATATTTCTTTGCAGGTATGGGACCAGTGAGTCCGGAGTATGCAAAATGGGGACAGATCCAACGGTCAATATTTAAAGACAAGCTATTCCCAGAGTCAGATGATCAAACGGCTCTGATTTACTTATTGTACAAACACAGAGAAGTGTATTATCCCAAGATATACCTCGAAGGAGACTTTTATTTCGAAGGGTACTGGTTAGAGATCGTACCGGGTTTCGCTAACGTAACTGAACGGTACCTCGAGATGGAACGAGAAGACGCCACGTTGCGTAGACGACACGCCGAGAAAGTGAGCGAGGGATACGCTGCGTTTCGGGAGAAACGGTTTTTGAAAGGAGAAAGAGGCGGGAAAGGTAGCAAACGGAGGCCGTTCGTGACGCATTTCACGGGGTGTCAGCCTTGTAGTGGTGACCATAACAAGATGTACGATGGTGACACGTGTTGGAATGGGATGATCAAAGCCATTAATTTCGCTGATAATCAAGTGATGCGTAAGTATGGTTTCGTACACTCGGATCTAGGCAAGACTTCCCCTCTTCAACCTGTACCGTTTGATTATCCTGATGAGCCTTGGTGATTTATAGGTTTTTTTTTAATATTGTGTGTTTTGCTTTTTTTTTTAGATGTGCTTTTATAATGAGTTTATTATTATAATGAAATCCATGAATTTGAAAGGTCTATAATGTGGAATCTTTTGAAATAATTTCATGATTCTTGGTTTAGGGAAAAGTTTAAAGAGCTTTTGACAGAATTGCGATAATTGTAATTTGTAGGGCATATAGCATAAAGAAAACAATAATGTCTTTTCTCTTTTCGCTAGAGTAATACATCATGGGTGACTATCTAGATTTTCGTCTTTTAATTCTATAAAATATCTATGTATTCAATGAGTACTCCGATAGCGTTGTGTTTGCCAGTGAATAGGTTTTAAAAATTTGGGGGGAAAAATATGTAGATTTGTTTGAAGTCCAGCTTCAAGAAAAAATAATGTTTATAAGACTCTTTGGTATATAGTGCTTATAAATGCTTATTCTTCTTCTTCCTACTCAAATCCCAGTTTGTCATAACAACCGTTTTACGTAAAGGTGGGCTTAAGAAAATAATACATTTTTTACGTAAATCTAAAACCAAGTGAAAACCAACTGTTTTGAAAAAACAAACAAATAAAAATCTGGATTAACGAGCAATTTTTTAAGTTGGTAACTTCATAAACTAAAAGTAAAAATAAAAATAAATCTTCATAAATTAATTCAGATTTTGAGATTTTTTTCTTTTAATGTTATTATCTCTTCCTTTCTTACTCTTTTTGGGTCGAAATTATCTCTTTTTAAATGATTTTTTTATTTCTTCCTCTATCCGTTTTTTTTTTTAACTTCGAAAAATATCTAGAAACTTGATAACGCTCACATCATCTCACATGTATTCATTCTCCTTCAATGTCTACACCTCTTCAAACCAAGTACACTCTATCTCCCATCACAAACAACATCCCAAGAAGCCACCGTCCATGGCTTCTCCGTATACGTGTCACCTGCTTGGTTACTCCCATCACCAACTCTCAGCCTACCCATGAGACGAAGCTTGTTGTTAAACAACGTCTTGTGAATCCTCCACTCTCAACCGATCCATATCTACAATCTACTTGGACTCACCGGTTATGGGTTGCAGCTGGCTGCACTACTGTGTTTGCCTCTTTTGCCAAATCCATCATTGGAGCGTTTGGTTCTCATCTCTGGCTCGAACCAGCTATAGCCGGTTTTGCCGGGTACATCATAGCAGATCTAGGCTCTGGTGTGTACCACTGGGCCACCGATAACTACGGTGACTCCTCAACGCCTCTAGTAGGAACCCATATCGAAGATTCTCAAGATCACCACAAGTGGCCTTGGACAATCACCGAACGACAATTTGCAAACAACATATATATCCTGGCTCGAGGCACAACCTTGACAGTTCTCCCAATAGATCTTGCATTTGATGACCCTGTGGTTCATGGCTTCATAAGCACGTTTGCGTCTTGCGTATTGTTTTGTCAGCTGTTCCATGCTTGGGCTCATGGAACCAAGAGCAAGCTTCCACCTCTTGTGGTGTGGTTGCAAGACATTGGGCTGCTCGTTTCACGGACACGTCACGTGAATCATCACCGAGCGCCGTATAACAACAATTACTGCGTGGTGAGTGGGGTGTGGAACAAGGTTTTGGATGAAAGCAAAATCTTTGAGGCAATGGAGATGGTGTTGTTTCTCCAACTTGGGGTAAGACCGAGGTCATGGACCGAGCCAAACTCTGTATGGACGGAAGAAATAGAGTAACAGACTTATCCATAGAAATATGATTACAATTTTTTTTGAAAGATTTGAAAAGTGTATACTTATCATTCAATATTTATGTTTAAACTGTTTATGAGATGCATGTTATAATTTTTACATAATTTAGCCAGCAAACATTGAAAACTGGAAAGTGGTAGGCAAGTTTTATAGATAAGATATTGAGTCTCATCACTTATGGGCATACTCTCTTTACATTTTTTGGAAGCAAAAGTCTTGTTTGTTTGTTTAGTTGTGTGGACCTATCGACTCAAGATTCTTTTTTTACTTTCATATTTCTTAACATTGTTGGAAAATAAACAAAACTAAAGATATGTTATATAGCCAAAACCATGTTGATCTAAAATTGTTCTAATTGCTTTTTCACCTAACATTTATTTAGTAAACAAGAAAATAAAATAGCTAGCACACCCACGTTGACATTTCAAATCCATGAATCATCCCATCTCGTTCCTATAAACGCACATTTATTTCACTAAAAAGTCAAAAACCAAATAAGCCGCAAAAGAAGATTCATACTAAGACGTTGACATATCAATGCCGTCCACACATATATAAATACTTATGTACACACAAGCCATCAAGATAAGACAGACACTTCGCTTCAATTCATTTTTGTTGTGTATTACAAGAAACTTGTGATCGCCATGGAAGCTACTTCACAGCCATGTTTCTCTCAGAACTACCACAACACCTCGCTCCATTCGATCCGTAAGCAACCAGCAAAGCCTTGCAAAAAACCTGTGACAGGTTTGTCTCAGCGAATGCATCCTAAAGTTTACAGAGTCGAGCCTGTTAACTTCAAGGAGTTGGTTCAGAGGCTAACTGGCGCACAAGACCATGAGCCAGAGGTGAATCAAGCTGAGGCTAAGCCACTCAAGATTTCTGATGACACTATAACAACTACTAAAGACAATCCCTTCGCGTTTGATCTGTCACCTTCATCATCTCGGTTCTGGGAAGCTTTCCCTCTTCTAAGTCCTGCTAACCTTTCAAGATGGTAGCAAGAAAAAGAAAAAAAGCTTCCTTTTGATTCCAATTTCTTGCCAAATTTTTTTGGCAATTCTTAATGTAGTAACTTTTTACGATCTTATTATCTATAAATACAAAGGTTACTGTTACATTACCAAACTGACAATTTCACATAACTAATGTTTCAAAATCGACCTTTTCGAACATGAAAATTTACGCGCTCTCTACTGATCCCAGTAGTTTCTTAGCTGGGACATGTGAAGAAGAAGCTCGTCTCTGCCTAAACCAGATACACTACTA
The DNA here is from genome assembly GCF_000633955.1 of Camelina sativa. Lineage (NCBI taxonomy): Eukaryota > Viridiplantae > Streptophyta > Magnoliopsida > Brassicales > Brassicaceae > Camelina > Camelina sativa. The sequence continues at coordinate 22,865,477 of NC_025700.1, read as the reverse complement.
GTCAAAATCCAAGGAGGATGCACTTTAAAATTCTCTCTAATGATTTGTTGAAAAGCTTTGATGTTCTCATCAGGTCTTTTCCCTTTCGTTGCTTTCATTTTATCGCATTTCGTAAACACGAAAGTCATCGGTACCTTAAAATCATCAAAAAAACAAACAAACAGTTAAAACATCTCCTCAAAAACATCATTTCACTGAACACACACAAACAACAAACATACATTGTTGCGACCAAGCCAATTAGCACAATCAAGATCAATCTTCTGAGGAGGAACACTTGCATCGATCAGAAGAAGAACACAAACAAGAGTGTCTCTGTTCAAAAAGTAACCTTTAGTAAACGCAGACCAATCCGTCTTCGCAGCATCTGATACTTTAGCAAATCTGCACAAATACAGTCTCAATATCAAAACAATTAACATTGTTTCCATAACTAGTCAAATCCACAAGGCACCAAACCAAAATTCCAAAAATTTCGGAACCGAACCAGACCGATGAACCGGAATGCCAAATCCGAGTCTCAATATCAAAACAAAGATTGAATTTTTAGAAGCAAGAGATCAAAATACATACCCATAACCAGGTAAATCAACAATGTACCAACTCTTATTCACCAAGAAGTGATTTATAAGCTGAGTCTTCCCTATTCCGTAAACCAAAAAACCGAAACATTCAGAGTTTCAAAACCACAAATTTGGATTCTTTAAAGCAAAATTGAAACACAAACCGGGTTTCTTGGAGGTAAGAGCAACTTCCTTCTTACGAACCAAACAATTGATAAGCGAAGACTTGCCAACATTAGACCGACCCAAAATCGCAATCTCAGGACGATCATCTTTAGGACAATCTCTAGCACGAGCACTACTTTTCACAAACTCAACTTCTTTGATTTGTGAATGACCCGCGAAAGGTCCGATTACGATGTTGGAGCCCGGAAGGACCATATCGTCTGTTAACTCCTCGATCTCTACACCAGGAGGTACGAACAACACGGACTTTGCGAACTTTGCCGCATCAGAAATCGAACGGTTCGTTGTTGTTGTTGGATTGTTCGATGATGATGATGATGATGAGATTCGTGGGATGGATATGAGATTCTTCGGGTTACGGAATGATTGGAGAGTGTGGAAGGAGTGAGATTTGGGTATTAATAAAGGAGTCAGATTTATTGTTAAGGATCGATATCGGAGTAGTAGCACCATTTTNTTTTTTTTTTTTTTTTGGGCAGAGAAGAGAGAGAGGTTTGGGTTTAGAATGAAGAAGATAGGGTTTTTGAGTTTTGGGAAGTCTTCAAAACCCGAAAGGTTTCCTTCTGTCTCAGATGGAGGCTTTCAGTGTTTTTTTCTTACAATTACTTTTTTTTTTAATGTAATAATAAGCCCTTTGATAAAAAAAAAAAATACAAAAATAATTTATTATATCCTCAGATCTTAGAAAACTCACTACTTTTTTTTATCTCTAGTCACACAGTAATGATCTGTGCCTTTTAATTGGTGTAAATTTTGAGCATTTGTTGAAGTTGAACCTTGATTACGCCTGCAACTAAATCTAATTTAAAGGCTTAATAAAAGTGGTTGTTAAAGAGTTGTTGGAGTCTAAACATTGTTGGTTTCGTGTAAATGATTCTAGTATCTAGAGATAAGGTCTAGTAGTTAAGTTAAGTGTGTAGTAGAAGTGAGATATACTTTTAGGAGAGTGTATTAAACTTGACATTTTAGGTGATTTCTGTAAAATTTACTAATCCTACGTTATTTAACCATCGATTTAAAAAATGTGTAAGATAAAGTATTGTCTGTTAGAAAAAAAAACAAAGTGAAAAACTAGAGAGAACGAGAGAACAAGGTTCTCTTTGTGCTTGTGTTAAAGAGAGTGAGTAAAAATAACAAGCCAACATGTTGTTTTAGCAGTCTCGTACGATTCTTGATTAATCAACCAGCCAACATGTTCTCTCGATTAAAAAAAAAAAAAAAATCCACAAATCCACTTACAATTTTGAATTTATATATGAATATATTATATACTCGAATTTCATGGGTTTTAAAAATATTCGACGGCACTATTAACAAATCACTCAGATTTATTTCTTTATTGTCAACCCCAACTTCTAAAACATATACCATTCTAGTTTTATCATATGGAATACATATTATAATCACAACGATAACTATCTTGATTATCTATGTGATAATGACTAATTAAGGATGGCATAAATCATATAACCAAGAGCCAGTGTTTGTTAGAAATAAATTAGCGAAAATCAAAGATTCTTCTTCGTCTTCTGAGTATAGATGTAATCAGTATGAGCGACCAAAGACCTCCTCATCAAGCAATCTTCGTCGTTGGCACCACAGTTCTCTTCTGCCATTTCATCTAGTTTTCCTTCCATCTTTTTTTCCTGCCATATAAATCATACATTACATTAAAATTATTAGAATAACATGTACATGTACATTTTTATCAACGTGTATTTGAATCCACTAATTAATTGCGCATGCTAAAAATGGCTATAGTATATGCATGTATATATGTTTGCCCTTTGTGTTTTTGTATAGATATATGTATGGAAACAGGTTCATGGCATGTGGATCAGACTAACCATGTTACATGGATCCGCGGCAGCAGTTGTGATAGTGACGGTGAAGGTCGGGTCGGGACGGGCAGTGCATATTAGCGTGGAGCAAAGGAGGAGAGCTATCGTGAGCAAGGCGGAGACGTTTGCCATTTTTTCGATATCTTCTTGGAGGGGGGAGAGATGCTTAAAAGAGAGGAGTTGACGATTTTGGTTTCTTTGAATTCTCAAATTTATAGCAAAATTTCAAATCTATTTTTGTTCTGTTCATTTATTTATTATATATAAGCTAAAATGGGGGGATCTTATCACACGTTGATAACCTCAAATCATCTTCTCTTTTTAGGAGAGTCTAATTTTGGTGGACTTGTTTGACCGATGGAAAATGGAAGTGGAAATTATATTAAATATTTTCACACTTGTGCATAGTGTTATTAGTGGATTTGGACCAAACCGATAAGGAAACAAAAAATAATAGTTTAGTCGCGGCGTGTATGAAACGTGGGATGATAACTTGATAAGTGATCATGCTCCATTTTGTAAAAGCATGTAGTTTTATTCAAAAGTTTTATGGCGTCACCTACCTACACAAGCAAAATATCATTTGACCACATGATTTAAACTAATATATTACACACACTATAGGTTCCACACGGATGCAATGGATCTAACCGGGACATATGGTGTAGTCGACATTGAATAACTGTAGTTGATACAATTGTCAATATGTTAAAACTTATAAGTACGAATGGTGACAAAGAACGGATAGCACAAATTTAACAAAAGGATTACACAAATCCGTTGCAATAAATTAGTGCAAATCAAACATATATAATCTATGAACAAATTAATATAAGTAAATTAATATAAGTATAATCAAAATATAATAATCATTTAATTGTGAGTAAATTATAATAACATTTTGAATAAAGTAAAAAAAAATTATCGATAAAATTAGAGCGAACAATTTTTAAAAGTTTTTTAATTACATAAAACACACTTTAACACATCAAATATCATGCTTATTGAAAATTATGTGTGAATGACTATTTATCTTTGTAAAATCAGTGAAAAAATTATTGAAAAAGTCAGGGAATACCTTGGATAGTCAAATGCCTAAATAAAACTACGGACAAAACAAATGTTAATTTGTGAACGATGCGAACAATCTTACGCACTAGCAAACACGTCCCTACCCGAGTGGTGTGACATGGTGTTGATATCATCCGGTTGGAGCGCACCAAATTTATAAGCGTGTATGGGCGAGTACAAGTCGGTGTGTGACTTACATATATAATATATTTAACCAAGCCGTGTCAAAAACAAATCGTCAAAAAAAATAAAAATTGCAATTATAATTACTCCCTCTATTTCACAAAAGTATCATTCTAGAGTTTTATATTTGTTTCAAAAAAAGTATCATTTTTTTTTCCAATGCATTTTTTACACTAAATTTTTTAATTGTATCCTTAATATAAAGCTAATTAAATTATTAATCGCTTATTAAATACGAAAATATATGTATATTTAATATATATAATTTTTAATTTGTATGAAATATATGAGAATGATAATTTTGTGAAACAAAAAAAGTATAAAAACCGTTATCACAAAAAAAATGATGCATTATAATTAATTTATTATGTGTGAAAAACTTAACTTCGATTAATTAGGAGTGGTTGCCCAAAAAAAAATATATATATATATATATATATATATATATTAATTAGGAGCAATGTATCAAACACAGATCCAAATCGATGTTGATGTTATATGTATAGTTCGAGACTTGTTTAGCTTTGGTATACTTCAAATGTAAATCACCTTATTTTCAAGACTGGTTTAGCCTTTGGTACACTTCAATGTAATACTCCTCTACTTATGTACTTCCCAATGTTCTCTAGGTTATTATAGCCATGTACTCTTTGCTTCCTTCAAATTAATGCACCAAACTTATTTTAAAAAAAAATTGGAACAGATTTTTAAGATATACTCAAAAGTTTACTTTCTTTGGAGTATATGATTTTTGCTGGATTCAACTCAACTTCTCCTTTGATCGGGATCTATATTTAACTCATCTATTTCATCGATATATGTGTTTATGAAACGATAATTTGATCACAATTCATGATGACTTATGGAATGATAAATTATGACAGTTCAAGTTAGAATATGACAGCATGTCTGTACGAGAAATCCAGAAATTAGAGGAAAGAAGGGGTGGTCGAGTTCCAGCCTTCCAGGTTATGTTTGCAAACAATCCTTAGTCCAATATAATGTTTGGTAGCACTTAAAAAGATGCTTCAACTTATAGAAGTGATCCTTCGCTTAAGGAGTTGAAGGACCCTAGAAAAGCTGATGATAAGGTTAGGCAGACTAGATCTCAACCATAGAGTTTTGTAAATGATGAACCTTGTGTAAGTGTAACCGAATGCGAGTGTTACTTTGTCATTTATTTTGAATAAGTATTTATCTTTCAAATGGTGATCAATATCATAAAATACTTTATCTGAGTCGAGAGGTAAATAGTAGTATCTATTTGAAGTATTTGTGTGGTTGATGCATGTAGCAATTTATGTAAGAACATAAAATACAGACTCACCTGACCTACTTATATTCAATAATAGCAGCAATATATATTACTGATATTTTGTTCTCTTTTGTAATAAAAAGAGAATTGTGATTACTGAAAAAAAAAGTTAATGTGGGAAGCATTTGAATGATACAACTTTATGGCCATTAAAGGTTGATTTAACATGCTACCAAACCATATAATAAAAGTTTTCTCAATATATTTTAATTTTTGCTTTACTTTTGAAGATTTGCATGTGGCCGTTGCTATAGTTTTTCTCTTCTTTATCTTCTTTCTAATTTCCAGTAAACTAACTAACCGAAAATATTAGTGTACAAATCTTAATTAAATCATGAATTTGTTGTTGGACGTATTAGTTGTTTAGTAAGATGCTCTTTCGTTCTTCAATTTTCTTTTGGTTAAACATAAAATCATCTTTCTTTAAATTCCAATTAAATTTTGTCCTCATACCATTATTGTTCTTGGATTCCATTTAGAGTCATTGTCAGTATGGAAAAATCACTTTGATTATAGAAAATTACTTATTGAGAAAACATTTAGTTGGTAGTTACACCAGTACCAAGTACCAACTAATACTGTATATGTTTTTCCAAAGTGATCAGAAAACATCATTTTTTTAAGTATAAAATTATATAAACAACTGACTCAAACATTTTGGGGAATAGAAAATTAAAACTTTTCTGATACAAAAAAATAGAAAATAAAAAGCTGGATTTAGTAAAACTTGGAGAATATTATTACTATGTTGAATAAGAATTTTTTTTTATTGATTGAAATGCTTGTTTATTTTTCTCCTATCAACCACCACTAACTTCACATATAATTATACTATAGAAAACCATTTTCTTTAATTTTGAGCCTCAAAGTATATATACAATTTATTTCACTTTTTTTCTGTTCTAAATCTAGATTTGAATGCATGGCGACAAATTAGATGAATGGACAATGCATGTGTTAAATATGGACTGTTTCTTCATCACTAAGCTATATACAAAAATTTGGTTTAGCAGTTTTAATCTTACTTTATTTTCAGAAAGTGACCTTAACCGAGAGCCTATTGGTGTCCCACAAATATTTTTCTACTTTTATAAAAAGTCGTTTGAAAAGTACTAACCCCACATAGTGCCACATGACTCAAAAGTCGTTAATATGTATAAAATACGGTCATACATCATATTTTTTTCAGTGTTTAAAAAAGCAGTTTAGGCGGCTTCCAAAGCACTGTCTAGATGCCAGACGCTCAAAAAACGCTTAAATGACCGCCTAAATCACTTAAAATTACATAAATTTTATTTTAATATTAATATTTGATTTTTGAATATATATATTTAAATTATAAAGTTTTATATCTGTATACTTAATTATAAATTTTTATATGTTGTTAATTTAACTTAAATAAATATATTTTTCTTACTTTTGTTCATAATTTATATTTTTTTATATTTTTAACATATATTTTTATATAATTTTATATATATAATATTTTATGTTGTAAAGACCTAAACCGTCTAAAAACCATATAAATCCCGACTAAGCGTTCTAAGCACTAAACTCACCGTCCAGATACCGCTTAACGCTTTTTTCAACACTCTGATTTTTTTAATGACCAAAATATCCTTATGAATTTTCTTTAAATTCCAGCCTCCTTCAATTCAATTCTTCCCTTTTCTCCTTCTCTTCTCTCTCGTCTCTCTAATTTAAAACAATTTACGAAACCGGTCATTATGATGTCTACTCTACCGGCTTTTTCCTTTACTGAACCGGGCTTCGTTAACCAAATATCTGATTTACAGACCGGATTCACTCCTTGGGAATTGGACTGCTTTACCGATCTCTTCTTGTCTACTATCAATCACGAACCGGCGGTACTGAGTCCATGTACTGGTGAATCCGACACCGTCAAGATTAACACCGGTTTTAACGGTTTCGACGAATCTTGTATCGGTTCCATCAAAACGAACTCCGGTTCTGATGATTCCGACATTTTCCACGGCGTACCGAGTCCTCAATCCGATGAATTGAACTCTGACAACACGAGAACCCGGATTAACGCCACGGGCCATAACCGGATGAAATTGAACCGTCCGGTTTTGCAGGTCACTGAAGACCGTAAACGGAAGCGTATGGAATCAAACCGTGAATCAGCGAAGCGGTCGAGGATGCGTAAACAGAGACACATTGAGAATTTAAAAGACGAAGCAAACCGGCTCGGTTTAGAAAACAGGGAGCTCGGGAACCGGCTCCGGATCGTTTTGTACAACATCGGACTGATAAGTACGGACAACGATCGGCTTATGTCGGAACAAGAGATTCTAAGGAGAAGATTCTTGGAGATGAGGCAGATATTGATTCTCAGACAGCTTCAGCAGAATCCATCATTGATCATCAATCATCATCAAATGATTTAAAACCAAAAGAAAATAAAAATTTAGAAAGAAAAAAAAAAGTTCAGATCAAAACGAAGTAATTTTTTTTTTATATCTGTCTCTCTTTTGATCTCTGATCCCTCTTATGTGTAAATGAGAATGTCAATGTGTGTTACTTAGATGATGGACTTAGTTTTGCCGTTGTTTCGCATTTGGGCCTCTTTGATCACAATTATCAAAGCCCATTAATTGGGCGATAAAAATATGTATATAACAGCCTAACCAATCCAATTGAATCTTGAAAAACTTCTCTCACTAGTCACTAACTCACTACTAGTCTACTCCATCCAATTGGTGACCTTTTTTCCCTCTTTATATATGAAAGCTTCTGTATCAGTTGGTATATCAAGCTTTGAAGATTGGAGTTGAACCCTCTAAATCACGCAGAGTCTTTAAAACACTTGAATCTTCTTATTCCTCAAGTATTCAAGTTCTCCACAAGCTCAATTAAACCTCTCTCAAGCTTTCTTTGTCAAGTTCAAGTACTTCAAGTTGAATCATATGCTACGTTATACGGAATAAACTAAAATATACTCAAATATATAACGCGATTTTCAAATTAAATAATTTACCAACGCAATAAACAATACATTATTTGTTAATATACATGGCATGCAAAACTATCAGTCTATCACCATTTTGGAAAATGATTTTTATCTTACTGTAAATTTAGTTTATAAAAAATATTATGATACAAACTAGAGTAATTTAAAGTTTAGTTTTAGTTTGTAGTATTTTTGAAAAATAAAACTAATAATAACATTCTTTGAAAATTATTTATGTTATCTTACTCTAAATTTAGTTTATAAAAAATATTATGATACCCTAAAAACTAAAAACTAAACCCTAAAAATCCTAAAAACTAAAAAGTAAACGAAAATAAAAGAAATCTAACATTTTTTTTTTGGTAGAAAAAAAGAAATTTAACTTTGAAATTATAAACTCTTATTTTTTTTTTAAATTATAGTATTTGGATAGTATTTTTTTTAAGATTTAAAGTAATATTAAAAATAAAAAGAACTTAGTTTACTAGTTAATGTAAGCAAAAAGATTATTCACTCCAAACTATCTAATACTAAAACTGTACTCGTAAGGCATCTATTGAGATATTTCATTCGGTAAGAATTGTCGTGTCTGCTGCAAGTGGAAGTGTCTGGATCGTCCCACACATGCCACGTCTTTAGAATAAAATCTCCAAAAAATATACAAAGAATCCAAATTAAAATCATATGGACCATCAATAAATTTGAGAGGTTGGTCCTCCTCCACTCTTTTTATAATTTTTAGAAAAACAGAAAACAGGAATAAGTTTGGGTAGGGTTAGTGAGAGAAGTGCAAAAAGTAGTTAAGGGACCCCAAAAGCGGAGAAACAGAACCAAAAGAAAAACTAAAGTTGGAGACAGTTGTTTTGGAGAAGTGTTCTATGTCCAATCCACAAACAATGTTGCCTCTTGTCTGCAACTAGGAAACCTCTTCATACTGATCACAATTTTTAGACATTGTAAAACTATAGGTTTTCTAATTATTACTGTTTTAATAATACATTAATATATTAGATGGCTGTTTTTTTTTTTAAGAACATAGATCATTGTGAACAAAGATGAACCAGTGGCTTGAGAAAATAAATCCATGGATTCAGAAATGAGAAAGATGGAGAAGAAACGGGTCTTTAAGGAAAAACAAAGAACAAAGATTATGAAGAAAAAAAACAAAGCCCTATCTCTCTTCTCATCTTTCCTTAGTTTCTTCTGACTTTATATATAGAAAGAAAACAACAACAACAACACAATGCAGTGCACCAAGTAAGAAAAAAAAAACAGAAACAGAGGAAAAACAGAGTGTTTTGTTTTCGCCATTGTCCTTTGGGCTTTTTTTCTTTGCGGTTTCACAGAGGAGCAGTAGCAGAAGTGTTCATTAGTGTGGTCGGGCCAAGCGGATCCTTTCCATCGCCATTCTTGTTATTATTATCGCCAATGACAGTACTGCTTCCCGAGCTGCTGTTAGAAAGAGAACCAAACGTCGATTTTTGCAAGACACCCGTTGGAGAAGAACCAAACTTGGGACTATTCGTCGTGCTGTTTAGTACCTCACCAAGAGGACCTCCCATGGAGTTATTGTTACCCCAGGAGATCGGTATCCAGTTATTCGCCTTCTTCCCAGGCTCAAGAAACTCGGTGTTAACGCCTAATCCAAGGTCAAACTCACGCGATAACCTTAAAGGCGAGAGTGGTAGTTTATCTTGAACAGGGGAAGATGGAGCCATGGGGATTGACATTGAGAGCTGAGTCCAATCTGATTTCAGCTCTTCAGGCCAAGAATCATCATTGTTGTGATTGCCCGAATGCTTCGCTTGGTTGCTGAAGTCAAGATACGATCCAAAGCCTTTTGAGGAGTTCCCATAGGAGGCTTGCTTGTGCGAAGGGTTTAGTAACGAGTCAGAGGAGATAAGTCCGAATTCAAAAGGATTATTATTGGTTTGTTTCGGATGAGGATCCTTCGGCTGTAAGTTCATCGCGGTAGGAAAAACTGAAGCCGCACGAGAATTTTGAACCCTGTAATGCAACACAAGTAACCCCCATTAAGATTTATTTTAACAATTGTATTGTTAATTTTGCGCATCATTGAATCATCAAGAAAAGGAGAGGAAACAGTTTCATAAAAGCAAAAAAATCCAAATATATAGAATCCTAAGCCTCAATTAATAAGGAGGGGTCACAATCATAAAAGATGTAGTAATAATGAATTGGTGGGTCTACTTCTTCTTACTCATAGGGCAAAGAAAAGAGAAAAAAAAAAGAAGTTAATAAAAGGTATGAACATTAAAACTTAGGAATATGCAGATATGTTATATCAAAAAGGCAAAATTAAAAAAAAAAGAGATTTCAAATGTTTTCACCTGGTAGCCAAAGAATCTGTAGATTGATTATTATTGGCATGATGATGAGTTATAACAGCAGCGGCAAGGCTATTGTTGTTGTTATCTAATCCACGCATAGCAACAGCCGAAGTCCCCGCTGCTTTGGACACTCCAGCAGCGGTAGAAGCAGCGGCAGAAGCGGCGGCAGCATTAGTATTGTGGCCATTTTGGCCTTCCACAGGCTTTCTTGAACGATGGCGGCCTCTGTTAATATGTCGTTCACAGTACTTTTGATCGGGAACAGCATCCCTCGAGCACCGCCATTTCTTTCCATCTGTCCGGCGACATCTCCCTGGCTCGGGATCCATGTTACCACCGGAAAAGCCCAGATGAAAAGAGCCCCATCCAACTACATATAAACACACACAAAAACAAAAGAATCTCTCAAGATCTCATAAAAGCACCCAATGGGCAGGCAACAAACAACATTCCACTTAAAAAAAAGATAGCATAAAGTGGATTCTTGGCTAATGTATTGGAGAGAAAAAAAAGGAATCGAAACTATTGATCAAGAACCTCCAATCTTTAAAAATTGAAGATAAAGGAAGAGAGCTTACAAGAATTAGGAGGCAAAGATCCATAAGGGAAAAAAGATTTCTTGAGAGAAAGGAGTAAACTAGATGGCACAGGGACATTGGCTGTGATATACTTATAGATCAACGCCTGTTGCTCTAGCTCAGCCCATTGAGTCAGTGAAAAAGGACCTTTTACTCCTGTCAACAAGTTTCCATGCATGCTGCTTGTGTTCATCATCCCTCCTAAACCATATCCTGTCACCCACCACATCAACCCATTTCACTAAATCAAACTCTTAAAACAGAAAAAAAAAAAAAAAACATATGATGATATTTAAATTTTGACATAAACTCATTTATTTAAATCTAACTCTAAGCAAAACCCATTATCTGAGTTTCAAGAAAGTAAATATCTTTTAGATGAAAAGAAAGAATCAAAAAAAAAAGAAAAAGAAAAAAAACAGAGTATGTTATTACTATTCAGACCTGAGTTTCTACAGTACTGAAGATAAGGTGAGACATCTGGTTTGTCCGAAGCAGAAGAGAAGCTAAGCATATGTTCTTGTCCCCTACGAGGATCAATAGTGGTAGATCTCAGTAAAGGGATGCCCTGATGAAACGACAGCGTTTTAGCTGCGGCAGAGGTTGAAGAAGAGAAGCCATCAGTTGATGTTCTTGAGAGCTTTGAACTTCTCCAGCAATCTTCACCATCGAAACCGGATCTTTCTTGCTTGTTGTTGTTGATGAAACCAGATCCGAGTTCGGTTTGGCCCGGAGAAGACCCTGTTTCATGACTCGAAACACGAACTCCAAGATCCATAAAAATGGATTCAGAAGGAGACAAAAAAAAAAAAAAGAGTGCTAAATAATCACTTCAGAGATTTTTCCCATGGGATGAAATCGCTTGAGCTCAGAGTGAGAGAGAGAGAGAGAGAGAGGGAGAAGAACGAGGAGAAGTTTTTTTATTTTCTTTCTACTGTAGATATTTTTTTGATTTTTTTTGCTTTTATAGAATAAAAGATATTTATTTATTAAAACAAAATAATAATAATAATAAGTAATAATTGGGGGAGTGAGAGATTATCATATAAGCTTTGGGTGGAGACAAAGAATGGTACCGAAAAACACAATCAAGATCTCGGACATGTTACTACATAGTATATTTTTTTTACTACATATAATCAGTGATACAAAGCGATTAAAAATAAAGTTATAACAAGTAAACAACAGTAATTAATAGTGTAATACCAAAATAGTTAAAAACTATATGAAAATGTTAAAAAAAATTGTAATTAGAAAAATAGTTTGCTTGTTATTTGATTTAAGAAAAAAAATTAGGAAAAATCATTCATGTTTGTTTACGATAATTGATTAAGAAAAAAAGAGGAAAAATCAGATGTCTAATTGAAAAATTAAAATATTGGAAATAAGGTGTAGTATTTTTAATAAATTTGTGGTTACTTTTGTGATATGAAGAAAATAGTACTATATTATAGTGGAAGCAAGGCACTCTTTAAAGATAAAAGACATGTGGACACCACGTGAGACATGTCTCTCTACTCCTATATTTCAACTTCGAACCCTAAGAAAGGAATTTTGATTTGCTTTTTGCTTTTTGTAATATAAACGTCTCGTTTTTTTTTTTAAATCCACTTATATGACTTAATAAACAGTTGTGTTAAAAGTTAAAAATCTTAGCTCATTTTGTTGATCTCAATTATAGTGAAATAATGCAATTGAAATATCTTAGTAACTTCGAATTGTAAAAATAGTTGTTACGTTTCACACATTTGTGGTATCTTAACTAAAACCATGTTAAATACAATATTATATAACTAAATTTATCAATACAATATCAAAACTAAACTGAGTGATATTCCATCTTTCTTTGAATCGAAAAGTTTAATACCAAAATATATATTTAAAAAAAAAAAAATCAAAAGAATCATGCAACCTAAAATGTCAAGGAAATTACCAAACGTTGCAAAGGAAAGATGGGGTATACTTTAAGTGAGATTTTAGTATGAAAGAAGTTAGAGAATTGTCGTATTGAAATAAATATAGTATTGAGTGGAGTATCAAATATCTATCAGATTCACGTGGTTCCCAATTATATTTGGACCGTCTAAATAGTCTTCTCCGGTGTACCCCAGGATTTTAGTTACATGGGCCATTGTGTGTTGTTCTCTTGGGTTAAGTTTTATTACTACTTTATAAAACGGGCATTATATGTAACATCAGCACATCGTCTTATCATGAACAGGAAGGTTATGACTAATGAGCATCTGATCTATATAGTTAATGAACATTGTAAATTCTGTTTTACTACTCTCATTTCATTTTTGTTTCCATAGATGAGATAGTCGAATAGTCATTGTTCGCTTATCTGTTCTTGTTTGCACACAAAAAAAAAGCTTATCTGTTCTTATAAAGGTTCTTTGTATTAGCTTCTAAAGGAGAAGTTGGGTTCCTCGTTTGATGTTTGCACTTAAGGATGAACCTCCAAACTCCAAAGGTTGGCATTTAAAGAGTAAGTGATGGGCTTCACAATGACTCTTCGGTAGATAATCAATAAGTCATACAATTTTTAGTATATATGTAATTGACAGATTTATTCATTGTCAATTGGTTCAAAGTTTTTAAATTATGCGACTTAGCAATTTCTATTGATTATGTACTTTCTTTTTTTCTTATTAATTTTTCACAAAATTAGTAAAAAAAAAAATTGTTTTTCCTTCAAATCTGCTGTAGTGATTATAAGTTTTTAGTCTCTGTTAATTATAATATTTCTTATTAGTATATTTTATAATATTTTTAAGTTTTGTAAATGACATAATTTTCTTTTTCGTATAAAGTCTTTTTCTTTTGTTTTTGTCAATCAAGTGACAAAATAAAAATTTAGAATAAGAAACATTTTAATTTATAGAGCCCGTGTAGAGTGCACATTTTGATCATCTATAACAACGAAATGCACGAATTAATTAAGATCTGCAGAGTGAGCGAATAAGAAAACGTCATCTAAATATAGAGATTCTTCAAGAATTAATTAATCAGAAATATATGAGCTAAAATATACGTAAAAAGGTAATTCACGTAGGTTTTGGACCTTTTGGTGTATAAGTAAAGTAGATCACGTTTAAGTTCATTGGTTGTCGTGGTCCGTGGGTCTCGCAGGCGATGCCACATGACACGTGATATTTTAATTAGGTCTTTAGTTTTAGCCGTTAGGGTTAGACTTTAGAATTTAGATTAGACCTATGGAGCTGTCGTGTGGAGGCTATATGTCCGGTTTAAGACTTTGGTTTGGGTTTCGTCAAAAGCTCGAAAATTGTTAACTTTATAACTTTTTGTACATAAAATAAGATGATTTCACTACAACAAATATGTACATTGATAGCAGACGGATATAGCTCATTTTCCGTCACTGCTATGAAAGATGAGATTTTTTTTCGCTTACTTTTTAATAGCATCTTATTAACGCTATGATAGGAAAATTATGTAGCGGGAAACAAAAGTGACTTTTGTCCGCCAATACTTAGTGAAATTATTCACTTAATCGCCAAATAAAAAAAAAACCCAAAAACTCGACACACTCTCTCTCTCTCTCTCGTTACAACCTAAGCTCAACCTAAGAAGATTTCTTCTTCTAAATTCTCTGTGTGTGCTCAAATTCTTCTAAATTTCTTATCAATTCTTCAGTTTTATCGCCGTTTGTGAAAAGCCCCAATTTCGCCGTTTGTGAAAAGCCCCAATTTCGCCCTAAATCTCCATATCCATCGCAATTGATAGCTCGAATCCATTTTTGAGGCATGTCTTTCTTCTTCCTCCTAATTTCGTTATTTGTTTCGATTATTTGTGATTTCAAACAGCTTTTGATTTCGATAAGGGTCAGATTTAGTTATCTGTTTTGTTAGGGTTCGATTTATCTAGATTTATTTCGTTATCTGTTTTTTAGGGTTCGATTATTTACAGATTTTGAGAATGTGGAGTTTCGAATCCATCTGTTTTGTTAGGGTTCGATTATTTACAGATTTGACTCAAAAATAGCTTTTGGATTTGAGTATTTGCGCCTTCATAAACTGAACGATTTTTTTTTTTTCCCAAGTGTTGGTGATTGAAATGTTGGGGAACTGAAGCTTCTCATTTCTCTGTACTCACACAACAGGTTAGTATCACTCAACCAATAGTTAAACATTATTATTACACACGAATATTGGTGATTGCTATGTTTTGTCCTTTGAGTCTGATTCGTATAAATAGTGATTAGATTAGTGAGATTTTACACAGTTAGATATTGGTTTAAGAGCATCTGTATGTGTCTGAAGTAGTGCAGTATTGTCTGAATTGTTGCTTAATGTGAGCTTTGTATAATATGTATCTCTATTTTATCTATAAAGGTTAAAATTTATATTATAACATATAATGTTGGACAAGGCATGGGTGCATCTATGCAGGTAAGGAATTATATTTCATAATTAGGTTTTATTTTGGGTTTGGATACTTTAAGATGTTCTTTTAGTTATGATTTTTTTCTTTAATTATCCATTGAAGAGCTGATCCTGGTTATAAAAGTGGAGCTTGGAAATTTGTAAGGGATGTGTCTGCGGCTTTAGGTGACATAGAAATGATAATATGTCCTTGTAAAGACTGTCGTAATGTAGTACGACAGTTAAACAGTGTTGTGGTTGAGCATCTTGTAATAAGAGGGATGGATGAGGCATACAAGGTGCATAGTGATTGGTATCATCATGGAGATGTGAAGTCAGTAGATGAATTTCAAAGTAAACCAACTCAGTGGAATGAGGAAGTTTTTGAGTTATATAAAGCTGCTGAATTTTTTGATCAAGAGTTGGCTTTTAGAGGTGACTTAGCTGACCAACCTGTGGGCGACTTAAGTGAGATTGCAGAGGGTGAGGACCAACAAGAGGATGAGTTCCTTGCAAAGATCCGGGATGCTGAAACCCCACTATACCCTAGCTGTTCAAACCACAGCAAGTTATCGGCTATTGTGACTTTGTTTAGGATTAAGACACATAATGGCTGGTCGGATAAGAGCTTCAATGAACTGCTTCAGACATTGCCAAGCATGTTGCCAGATGGTAATGTCTTTCACACATCATTGTATGANGAAGTGATGCTCCAGCATTTTTAACAAATCCAGATGAAGATCACCTCGCCAAGCTTTTAGGACCTGACAATTCTGGTAGGCTGAGGGCAATGGGTAGAGGCATGAGTAAGACCAAATTAGCTTGTTTACAAATGCAGAGCAAGTGTATGGCTGAAATGGAAGAGCGGCAAGTAAAATTAGTAAAACAGGTCAATGCCTTGGAAAGTGAACTTGGCAGAATCAAGAATCAGGTTAGATACTTAAGAGTTCTCTACTATTCATCAGCCAGTTAGAGTAATATAAATTGATGTTATTTTTGTTTATGTTACAGAGACCAGAAGCTGAAATGGATGAAAACTCAGCTGCAAGAGTAACATATTCTTACTTCTTTTCATATCAGCTAAGTGATTCTTCTTAGTGTCGTTTATGATTCTTAGTTGCTCATGAAATTGTTGCAGAGTGTAAACAAAAGAGCACATCCTAAGTGTGTGTTTGTTGATTGGTCTGACATTGATGAAAATGTTGGTGAGGGTCGGATTCTTTCTTCTGATCCGGATGACATAGTGAATGACTGTCGTCTTGGCCCTTATGATCTCAAAGTGTTAGTTGAAGCTGCATATAAACCAGATGCATTTCTATGGAGACCTGCACAAAAGATCTTTCATATGAAAGAAGCTGTTGGACATATAATCGCATGGCCAACTGATAAGTGTAGACTGGTAGACAACAACATCCAAATGGAAGACATTGCCCCTATGGTATTTATAATTTCTAGCAATGTGTTAGCAATGTATTACCCCTGTCTATAATGCTAATTAATTATATTGGATTTGTTTACTGATTGTGTTTAACAGGGTATACAAGGAAACAAATGTAAACTATTGGATTTGTCTAAGGGTGACGTCATTGTTGCTGAGGGGCGTTGGGAGACACAAGAACCAAGTGCGTTGGTTAACGGAATTCCTCTTGGACCAAAAGCAGTTAAAGTATTTGTGGATTCAGTAAAGCAGCCTGATACATCACTATGGAGACCTACAGCTGAAA
The DNA here is from genome assembly GCF_000633955.1 of Camelina sativa. Taxonomy (NCBI): domain Eukaryota; kingdom Viridiplantae; phylum Streptophyta; class Magnoliopsida; order Brassicales; family Brassicaceae; genus Camelina; species Camelina sativa. The sequence continues at coordinate 22,848,306 of NC_025700.1, read as the reverse complement.
TGTCATTTCTTGAGGACTGTTTGATGGCTTACGTATCTTGGCCCCTGAGTAAGGTTGATTTTGAAAATCCCTCAACTCCAACTGGTCAGAATGCTACATCACATGCTTCTTTGTCTGCATCAAAGGCCAAGTCTGCAGCCACAGCTTCTAAGTCTGCTACAGAGTCCAAAACTTCAGCAACAGCTTCAAAGGCTGCATCGCAGGCCAAATCTGCATCTATGTCTTCTAAGTCTGCATCTGGTTCTGAGTCTCCTGTTGATGATGCAACGGGTCCAATATCACCAATAAAGAATACTTTACCATCACAGTCTCCTCTCAGGAAGTCTCCAGTAAGTGTTTTCATATGTTATGAAGTTGTTTTTGTTAATTATATGATGACTGATGGTTTATATTGTAAACATGGCAGCGCATTAATAAAGTTATTTCCAAGGAGAATAAGAAGTGCAAGTTGATGGATTTAACTGAAAAGAATAGGGTTGTGGCTGAAGGACGATGGGGAACAAATGATCCAGAACATAAGGTTCACTTTACTCGCTTGGGTTCTAATGCAGTTAAAGTGTGGATAGATGTTGTGAAGGTGAAAAATGTAAAAGTTTGGAGGCCATCCGATGAAATAGAGATTATTGAAGATGCACTTAGCTCCTGCATTGCTTGGCCAGAGAACAAGGTCATTATGTCTTAAACTGATGGTTTTATTGTGTAATGTTAAGTACTTGAGATTGCTTGTTTATTTTGGATGTTCTTGAGACTTTGATGGTAAACTGATGTTCTTGAGACTTTTGTTATGTATTTTGGATCTGAGACGTTTATTAATCAGATTTTATGAGATTTTATAAAACAGGTTATGTGTGCTATAATCACATATCAGAAAATGCTATAAAAGTACAGGTAAACGTTATGATAAAAGAATATACCATAGCACAGTAAACAAGATAAAACAGCATTTCGCAACAGCTATATTAGATATGTATAACATAGCACGAAAAATTAAATATTGTATAAATTTTTGCAAAATTATAATCTTGATAATACAGCAGTTTATTAGAGCTATGCTATAAAACTATAACATAGCACGAAAAAACAAATGTTGTATAAATTTTTTCAAAATTATGATCTTGATAATATAGCAATTTCTTAAAGCTATGTTATATTTTTATAACATAGCATACGTAATAAGTGCTATTGTATATGGGGTACATATAATAACAGTGCCCTAAAACAGCGCTCATGAAAACGCTATCAAAGACCTATGATAGCGTTTTTCTCTGGTTAACAATGTGCATATTTGTTGTAGTGTTTTGTTTAACTTTAATATTTTTCTTCGTGAAAGCATTCATTTTCTTTTCATGTGTTTGGGACATAGTGATTTTTCTGTTCCAACATAACTCATTATTAGAGTATTTGTATATATATTCCATATCTAAGATATTTTGTAAAAATGTGTTCAATATTTTGTTTAAACCATTTGTTAACAACGTTTGGTTTACTGTTATATGTCAAAAAGTCCATACTAAAGTAAACATATGGAAGAGAGAAGTGACTTTAGTCAAATGGTTAATGGTTCATTTCTACTATTTTTTTCATTAGAGTTTTAATTCTATGAAGTCGTATTATCATGTATAGCATGAATTAGTTATGGATCGGACATTATCGCTCTAAAGATGTTAAAAAAAACAAATTAGACATTGAACAAATAAAATAAAGAACTTAGGCCAACCAAATATAATTCAGAAATTAAGTGGCCGTAGAATCTGCATACATTAATAATTTCACTCTTTATTTTTACAAAAGATTCATTATTTTCACACAAATTTAAAATATTTATAATATACCAGCTAAATATATATTCTCTCTAATCAGTAACCTGAAATAATAAAGATAAAATTAAGATTCTGTTTAAAAATCTGCATAAAAAAAACAAAACAACATACTTTGTGGAAAAAAAAAAATTGTTAGACCGACACTTTGTAAAGTATAGGTTGTTTAGTGTTTTAGTTAAACAATTTAAAATTTCAATAATAAAGGATATATAGACTAATAGAATTGTTTTCTCATAATGTTCAATACTTCAATCTGGTAAAGGATTAAAGAGTAAGCAATTTGGTTGTGTTTGTAGGTAGGAAAGCATACGCATCATTGGTCCACATAATTGAGATTTTGGTTAAAAAGAAGGCTTAGTTAAGAGAATACTTTAAGAGAATACCACAAATTTAAAACTTAGAGAATACCACGACAACATTTTTTAATAAGAAAATACCATAGGGCAATGTTTTTTTGGGAGTAAAAAGACAGAATCACCATTTTTTGTTTTAGTGTTAGATAGAAAGAGTGAAAAATTTAGTGCGATTTTTAAAATAGCATGTAATATTTATATTTTACATGTTATATTGAACTAAATAGCGTTTAATTGTAAATCCAAACCGACAAATAATCTCGTTTTAATTGTAAAATCTAAATCCTAACTATCTCATATGTGAACTCAAACCGACATTTAATATGTGAACCCAAAATGACATATAATTTCGTTCTAATTGTAAAATCTAAACCCTAACCATTTCATTTGTGAACCCAAACCGACATATATATTCGTTCTAATTATAAAATCTAAACCCTAACCATCTCATTTGTGAATCCAAACCGACATATAATTTCGTTGTAATTGTAAAATCTAAACTCTAACCATCTCATTTGTGAACCCAAACCGACATATAATTTCATTCTCATTGTAAAATCTAAACCTTAACCATCTTATTGTGAACACAAACCGACATATAATTTCGTTCTAATTGTAAAAACTAAACCCTAACCATCTCATTTGTGAAGCCAAACTGACATATAATTTCATTCTAAGTGTAAAATTTAAACTTTAACTATTTTATTTGTGAACCCAAACCGACATATAATTTCGTTCTAAAAACAAAAATGATATGATATTTAAACAAATAACATATAATATATATAATGGATATAAGAGTAATTATATATGAAGAGACAGAACACACTAGGCTCTATGGTAGTTTCTTAATTACTTTTGATTTTTATGGTACGCAGTGCATATTCTCTCAACACCTATATTTTTAATAATAAAACTAAAGAATAATAAAAATTGAGTTGATTTAATTATGATTGTAGGTACATAAAAAATGTTACAAATGTGGGTTAATTTCAGTTATTTATAAAGCAATACAATACTAGTAAATCATAAGATTTTGACCCCAAAAAAATGTATAATAGCTACACCTAATTTTATTGATTAAACACCTAATCAAAAAGTTTTCTGAAAAACACCCAACCAAATATATATATATATATATATATATATATTCTTTTCTTATTTTAATTTTTAGATAGCACTTTAACACATTTCACATAAATTAACAATTACATCAAAAAGATTAGAATCTAAATAAAAATGATGAAATCAGTCGTAATCAAGAACCTTACACTGTTTCGTCCTCTCAGATCTTCGCTTCCCTACACAAATCTTCGTATCTCCCTTCGATTCTCAGTCTCTAATCGCCGATCCACCACCGGAGCCACCTACATTCGCCGGGGGAAAGCGACGAAGAAGGAGAGACACAAACGCGCCGCCGTGAGAAAGACGGTGACGGCGCCGACGACGACGGTTGTGTTGGATCCATTCATTTTAGGAACATTCGTAGCTTCTCTGTTCGCGTTTGCGTTTCTCTACGTTTTGCGTCAGAGTAGTAGTAGTAGTAACGATGTTGTGATTAGGAACAAGAGTAAGAAGAATCGTAGAGTCCTCGTTTCCCATAACGACGCCGTATCGAGGAAGGATGACTCCGGCTCTGGCAACGATGTGATCATCGTCGGAGCTGGTGTTGCTGGTGCTGCTCTTGCTCATACTCTCGCCAAGGCAAGTCACAAACCTTTACAAATTAATATATCTAAATATAATTTCTTTTGGTTTTAAATTAATTTCTGTACATGTGAATTAATTGGTATTAGTACTATCTATTTTTTTTTTTTTTTTTTTTTTTTATTTTTAACAATTGTTTGATAAAAAATATCATTATAAGTTGTTCAATTTTTTTTTTTGGAATTGTTAATAACATTTATTTTGATGCAATTAGGAAATTATTGCATACATAGATATTAAGATCAAACCGGTTTATTAAATTAATAGTTTGATTTTGGATCACGGAAATGGTGTGATCTTGGATTCTTAGTTTTAATAACATTTTGGACATAAAAATGCTTGTTTCTTGGTCCTTAACTGAATAGTTTGAGAGTAACTCAGGTTTTTGTGTTGTTTGTGTTCAAGACGTAAAGTTCTTGTCTCTGAATTTTGGGCTTTTGTGTGGGTTTGTTGAAGGAAGGACGAAGAGTTCATGTCATTGAAAGAGACTTGTCTGAACAAGACAGAATCGTCGGTGAATTGCTTCAACCTGGTGGTTACTTGAAGTTAATCGAACTTGGACTTGAGGGTAGCTAGAAGCTAGAGACCAATGAGCTTTTAACTGTTTTATATATAACTATATATATACTTTAATTTTGATAGTTAGTTGTGTGATTGTAGATTGTGTGCAGAACATTGATGCTCAACGACTTGTTGGTTATGCTCTCTTCAAAGATGGGAAGTATACTAAACTTTCTTACCCCTTGGAAACGTTTGATTCGGATGTAGCCGGGAGAGGTTTCCACAATGGGAGATTTGTGCAGAGAATGCGAGAAAAAGCTGCTTCTCTTCCAAAGTAATCTTATTTGATACTTGCATCTACCTGTTGGTACGCTTCTTGCCCTAATGTTTTGTTTGTGATTCAGTGTACGTTTGGAACAAGGAACAGTCACGTCGTTGCTTGAAGAAAACGGGACGACAATCAAAGGTGTTCAGTACAGAACAAAGAAGGGAGATGAGCTTAGATCATATGCTCCTCTCACAATTGTATGTGATGGTTGTTTCTCCAAATTGCGTCGCTCTCTTTGCAAACCTAAGGTGGATGTGCCATCTGTTTTTGTGGGTCTTGTCTTGGAGAACTGTGAACTTCCATTTGCAAATCATGGCCATGTTGTTCTCGGTGATCCGTCACTTATTTTAATGTATCCCATAAGCAGTTCTGAAGTCCGTTGCTTAGTCGATGTACCGGGTCAAAAACTTCCTCCTATTGCAAATGGTGAAATGGCTAAGTATTTGAAAACATATGTTGCACCTCAGGTACCAACCGAGGTCCGTGAAGCATTCATCACCGCGGTTGAGAAAGGTAATATCAGAACTATGCCAAACCGCAGCATGCCAGCTGATCCGGTTCATACTCCTGGAGCTCTTCTTTTGGGTGATGCATTCAACATGAGACATCCTTTAACCGGTGGTGGGATGACTGTTGCATTGGCAGATATCATTGTACTCCGTGATCTTCTGAGGCCAATTCGTAACCTTAATGACAAAGAAGCAGTGTCTAAGTATATGGAATCCTTTTACACACTACGCAAAGTAAGCATCTTTAGACAAAGTGAGCCACTTCCTATTTGTTGATTTAAGTTTTTAATGGAGTTATGTTATGTGGTGGTCCTTCTACGTACAGCCTGTAGCTTCCACCATTAATACATTGGCGGAGGCGTTGTACAAGGTCTTTTTAGCATCTTCAAATGAAGCAAAAACAGAAATGCGTGAAGCTTGTTTCGACTATCTTACTCTTGGAGGTGTTTGCTCATCTGGTCCAGTTGCATTGCTCTCTGGTTTAAACCCTAGTCCTCTGGGTCTAGTACTTCACTTTTTTGCTGTGGCGATCTATGCTGTTGGTCGCCTAATGCTACCATTTCCTACGACTAAAAGCTTTCGGCTTGGAGCTAGTATCATCTTGGTATGTGGTTCCCATCCTCTGAAACGAGAGTGCTTCTACTATACACAACATGGCAAAGTTAGATTGATTTTTGATATTTTGCTCTTTTCACAGAGTGCTTCAGGCATCATCTTTCCCATAATTAAATCAGAGGGAGTTAGGCAAATGTTCTTCCCTCGTACTATCGTTGCCATATACCGCACTCCTCCTCAATGACGCACCAGGAGCTACATATATACATTGATAGATAAAAGCTATTTAGGCAAATGATGATAATCCTGTTAATCGTATATCTTAGTGGCTTAATGATAATCCTGTGGGTTTAGGCAAAGAGAGCTATTGAAATAAGTGTAATCTAGCTTCTTACTTAGGTATATATGATTGAGAGAAATGATGAGTCTTGTAACTGCATCAATGGGAAACACCAAAGTAAAATCCGAATCTGCTGGACATTTTGTATATCATAGCTTCTTAGGTATATAGTTCTTGTGTTGTAAATGGGGATTGAGGATTCATGAATCACAATGTACATCAATCATAGTAATTACCACATTGACTATGAAGATTCATTAACATCCTTGAATGGGAGTTAGTAAATAATAAAGACTGTTATTTCCTGTGAAGAACTTCCCGGTCTCATCAAGGAGTTATATGTAATGAAATGCAGATATTAATTTAGGAGTTAGTGTTTATACTTTAATTAATATTGTCTTAAAACTAAAAACAGGGGAACTCACTTTAAAGGTCGGTAGCTCAATTGTTGAACACAAAGCCACAAGTTGGGACAGTCCAGCCATTTCCTAAATTCGAACATTGGATATATAGGATAGTATATTTATGTTATTGTGGTCTTCGGCCCGAAGAGATATATGAGTGAGTTATGAACAAAATAATATGGGCTTTAAGTGTAGCTCCAAGGTGCATTAATATAAATCGTCCTTAGCTATAATTGCTAAACACTTTAATAATCCTGAGCTACAAGTATGATAAATCTTGTTGGATAGAATATGTAAAATGTTGTGACGACAAAATCAAATCAATTTTGTTTTTCGTTTTATTAGATAGTAAAGGACAAACAAACAAACATACAAACAAAACAAAAAAAGCCAAGTATAATGTAAAATTGGAGAAAGGTCCTACGTTATGGAAGAGGTGAAGCAAGAGTTGGTCCATAGAGTGATGTCTCCTCTACAGCTCTTAGGTCATCTCCATCGAAGATCCTTAAAGATATCTTAGGAGTTTCTTAGGTCAATAAAAAAAAAAAAAATCAAAACTGCCAAATATACTTAGCATCATCGCTTACATAAGTGACTTTAGGATCCTTTAGAACCGACGACATGTCAGCATATTGTTGGCTATATTTTTTGACAAACTGTTTTGAAGCGGAGGAGAAAGTCTGAGTAGGAAATGGCTCTGAAGTTTCTGAACGAGAAATCTGTGAACAAGGGTGATGCTTCTGCTGTTGTTAAGTTGTAGAGCGCTATCAAATTCAACAGCAAAGGTGTGTCCGACTTTTTTTTTTCTGATCTCGGTTTTGATGAGCTTGATGGATTTGTTTGTGTTGGATCGTGTTTGGATGGGGTTATTGTTAGATGAAATAGGTTAGTTTTCAAGTTACAGCCTCATGATCCATTGAATTGAGCCTAAGAAATTAGGAGTTGAAGTAATTGATGAATAGAGTGTGAAATTGGGATGAATATTTGTCTCAGAGTCAATCAAAGTTTAATCGGTTACACTAGCTGGCTTAGAGGTACTTGGATTTGTTGGGTCTCTTGAGCTCGTAACCAGTTGGATTGGTTTGATAGATATGGGAAATAAGTTTTGGATTATGTTATGTGCTAAAGGATGTAACTCATTGGGGTCTAATTCTAATGTGCAGGTCATTTGAACCACTCTTATCAAGCTGAAGGTGCTGCTGTGCAAGGATCAGGATGGGTGGTCAGTTAGTCTAATATCACCTTTTAAATTTCATTGGCTCACATTGTTGAACGTAGTGCTTTTCACTTCTAACCATGATCATTGATTTTCTTGTATCTGTTGATTGAAACAGTGGCTCGGTCTAGACAAAGAACTGAAGAAGCTTGTGGTTGACACAACTGCCAATCAAGTAAATTATCTATGATCTATAATGCGATATCTTTACATTGGTGTGAAGTGATTGGTTTTGTTAACCTTTGAACGACATTGTTTGCTTTGGGCTCCAAAATACCTACCAAAGTTGTACCACCACCGAGTACTGGTAAGTCTGAATGTTGCTGTGATGTCCGGTTTCCGTTTGGTTTGGTGTCCTTTGGAAAGAATTGATCATCGAGGACATGAGTGGTCTTGATCACTTGTGTTTTGGGGATTTGCTGGCCTTAGCCAACATTGCATCACTCTGTTTCTCCGGTCAGATCCCAAAACCTACAAGTAAGAGAGGACTTTTGATTCTGATTGAATTAGAAATGAAATTGCTTAGTCAAATATGAAAGATGGACTGAGAGATAGCTACTTGTCTCTGGTTATGTATTTTAATATTGGCACAAATCAATATTAAAATTAATCATTTCGTAATCTATTTTTAATATGCTTTTATGTAATATTTGTTTAAACTTTTATTGAATGCAATATTTGAAGTTTTTTAAAAGTATACAAGTCTTATGAATTTAAACAAAATACCATAATAATTTATAATAAATATATATATATATATATATTTTTTAAGAAACTCAAATTTAACAACTTTCAATGGACCCATGAAATATTAAAGTTTCTTAAGAAGTTCTTAATTTCATTTTTTTCCAAAATTAAGAATAAGATATGTTTTAAGATACTTTGTTTAAATTCTTTGATGGCAATGCCCTTAGTTGTCACTCATTTACATATGGACCCTGAGACCTTCTCTTGATCTTAAATATTAATCATCAACATAAAAATAACTAATTAAGTAACTTACACATTTTTATACATACGGAGAGACATTACTCTACTGCAATTTAAAAACAGAATACTGTACATAAATTTTAGAGGTTAACGTTTATGTGATGATTATTGTACATTCTGTTTCAAAATAAGTATCAATATAGACTAAACTTTTGTTTAAAAAAAATAATGTTTAGGATGTCATAAAAAAAAAGTTTAGAATTTCAATATAATTCTGGTTAGAAATTATATAGTTTATTCCTATTTATAATCAATATAAAAATATAATGGAAGTCCAAGAGTCCTTTTTCTTTTCTTTGGTGGAGGTAAATTTTCTGAATTTATTTATAAATAAAAGAGAGTTTTGTAACAACAATTTATTATTTAGGGATGTACTGTATTAGTTTTTTTTTTTTAATTTGCGTGAAACATTTTACAGTCATATTTATATCGAAATGCATTGCGTAAATCTATGATTATTATTATTATTATTATTATTTGTAAAATATATGATTATATTAGTGATTCGTTGTTCATATTTAAGCAACAAAAAAAGCATATGTTAATTAGCGGAAAGCATTTGCTTTAGACCTCGTAAATGACATGTTTGTCTTATTTTGTGAGCACTCACTTGGTGTTAAGGTTTGAAGTTACAAACCCTATCAAATGATCATATATCGTTATTCATTATCATGTATAGTGGCAGACCAAGGAAAAAACTTTAGGAGGGTCAACTTTTTTTCTTAAACTATTATAATGGGAAAAAAAATCCTATTGGTGTAAGAGGAGAGATTCGAACTCGGGTTACGGAGTGTCATCCTAGTGGAACAAACCAATTTTTCTACCGATAATTGAAAATTTTATTTTTAATTTTAATTGTAATTTTTTAGATACATAATGATTTTTAAGAAAATTGGTTAATTTTCAATTTTTATAAATAAAAGCTATTCATTTTTAGAGGTAAAAATAGATAAAAAGATTGGAGATGGTCTTTAAACCTCTCTCATTCACTCCATCTTTAATAGCCAATCAATGTTTGTCATGTAATATAACTAAATTAAACTAAAATAATTAATATTAAGTGTAAGTGTTTAGTAAGGAATCCAAACCATAAGAGTTAAGGTCAACATATCTCTTCGAATCTTTTGACAAGTGCGGGATTAGCCTAGCCAATGCAGCCACTCGCCATCATATCATTTTTTGAACGACCTCATATTAATATTAAAAGAAATTATTTGATTGGCTAATAATAATAAGTTTAGACATGAGAGAAACATAACATCGGATTATGGTAACCCAGTCGCATTTAGTCGTAGTTCTCATATAAGAGTTTGGTAACAGTAAAATTTGTATGTAGTAAGTAATCTTGAACCCAGTCCAGTTCACCATTCTACTCGTGTCTGCTCCCGGCCCATGGTTAGCGTATTCACGTTAGGAGGTGGTGAGTTCTATCTTGCCATTCCAATCTTCACAGCTTGCAGGATCCACTAAATCATCGATATATGACTCTACTACTCCAACTGTTGAAATTTTTTTCCACGGATGACCAACAAAAATCACAACTTTAGTGGTTGTAACAAATTTCGGCAACAAATTAGAAGAAAAAATATACATTCAAAAATTTGTGTATCAACTCCATGTATATATTGTCTATTTAGTTAAATAATAAAAAAAACTTCTGACGAACCATTTGTAATATTGTTCAATGTAGTAGTTAATGGGCAGTGGTGGAGTGAAAATATTTGTCTATTTTGCTTATATTTTGCTTATGTTTTGAATTTTTTCTTCTCATTATAGTTATTCAATTTCCATATAATTAATAGATCATTATTTTATATTTTTTCAAAAAAAAAGATCATTATTTTTTATATATATCAATCAATAAGTAGCAAAGCTATTTGCAGGTTGCTGATTTTGCCCATATAAATGATTTTCAGGCCTTGGCTGATTTCATGTCAGAAAGTAGAGGAAACCGAGTTTCTTTCGATTCAGACAACCTTTTCATGTGCTCACTGCTGGAGCCACTTCGGCAAACGAAACTCTAATGTTTTGTCTCGCTGATCTTGGAGACGCTTTCTTACTTCCCACGCCTTATTATCCAGGGTTAGTACACCGTTTGCTTATACCAAACGTAAAGTTTCTATTATTTCTACAAACTTTAGCTAACTAATTATCCTTATTTTTGATACCTTCAGTTAACATCAAGAAAATCACCAAGCAAGTGTATAAACCAATAGATTTTCCACCTTTGGTCATTTTCACGTGTAACATATATATATGTTTTCTTTTTCTTTTGAAAAAGTGTTGTGTAACACTGTATGTACACAATATCTAATTGGTGTATATAAATGATTTTTACTTCTAAAAGTAGGAAAAACAGAAAAATGTCATCCAACAAAAATGCCTATAACTTTATAGTTTTGCCAAATAGTTTTGTTGCGCCAACAAAAAAAATTGTTTCGCCACATAGTTTTGCCCAATAATTTCCTATTATATATATCTTTGAATTTACACGGCTAATATATGAAAATATTAGACAATATTAAAATTACAAAAAAAAGGATGGATTGCAATTGTTAGGGACAAGTTTATGTTAATTTTATATTTGGTAATCAATGTGACACTTGTTAATTTAAATTTATTGAAGATCTTATAACTTTATGTCTTTTAACAAAACAAAAAAAAAACAATAAAATCTTATTACCTTACCGATACTCAGAAATCAGAATCAACCAAGCGTATTGAAAATTACTGCATATTGCAGGAAAACAATATGAAATGAGAAGCATCATATGGATTAAAAAAAATTTATGTATAAAAAGTATGTAAAACATACAGTAACTACTTTAACAAAAAAAAAAAAAGAAAAAACATACAGTAACTAACATATTAAAGCCTAAAAAGAAGTGGATTAATTGTCATCTCGTCATTATCATGATCAAAAATTCCATCGTAGCAAATCATTGGTGGGACCTAAATGTTTGAAGCTGTCCAAAATCAGACACGTGTAGAACCTAACTGACAAAGATACTGTTTTGGAACTGCTTCGCTTCTCTCGTGTCGTGTGGATAAGATGTTTGTGAGTGATGCCATGATTCTATTGATGGTGCTTATTGTTGATGACATGTGAACCACCACTTTCTCTATTCTTTTTTTCTTTCTATAATTAAATTTTTATTTGTTACCGTTTTATTTATTTATTGTTGTGGATGAGGTTTGATGGCTGCCTAAGAAAAGAAGATGAGGTTAAATGAAACAGAAAAAGATGATTATATTTGATCTCTCTTAAAAGGTAATGCTACTTGAAGGTGTGGGTCACAACTCCATTATACTACTACGGGTTTATCTGAAAAACAGGACATCCTCATCACTATATATATTTTTCTCTTTCTATTATATGATCCACCTTCCTTAACGTACTTTTTAAATTTGTATTACTTTCTCCAAAGTCAATGTTTTTCTATTGTTGTTCTTATAATATTGTTCATGTATTCATGCCGACGAAAAAATCTTGTGTTGGTTTTTACAACCAGTTTAAAAGCTAACAGAAACTCAAATCAAAATTTTAAAGATAGTCCCTTTATTCTAATTTCGCTTCACATGTACAAGTAATTTATGCTGTGTGATGACAACAAATTCACATTTATTGTTTTGCTATTAAAATTTGATAATAATAATAAATATTTATTATTATTATTATTATTATTATTATTATAATAATTATTATTATTATATTTTATCTAAAACTAGGTCTCTTATTTCATGGTAAAAAGGGTGAAATTTTTAATTAAATTGAAAAAGGTGGAATTTTTTTTTCTTGTTTAAGAGGTATATATACCAATATATTAATAAATTCTAGGGTTTAGTGTACAGAATTTAGAGTTTAAAAATCTAATTTTAAGTTATTGGTTTACTTTAAAAAACAAATTAGAATTTAGAATTTAGAGCTTTTGGTTCATATGCGCAATATGATGGATTAGAGGTATTGTCATGGTCTCCTCTATGTACTTCTATATAATTCAGTGAAAAGGCTGTAGAATCTCCTGCTGAATAATAGATCCAAGACATATATAGATTTAGCTAGCATGTCTCTTGAATATACTATAATTTATTCAACAGCTTAATTCGTTCAGATAAGCATACACACATGCATGTTACTAGAAACTTGAAAATCTAACGAATTAATCTATCTTGAAAAATGGTGGAGCACAATATGACTATATGAGCTACCCCTTTTTTTTATAGTATAAATTAAACTAATTATGGCGTCTGCTTAATTGGAAGATCGCCTAAATCATTGCATATAGTATCGGTCCTAGCCAACTTTTGTCGTCTTATTCTTAAATTTAAAAATGATTGGGGTCAATATATCTTTTTATTTCTTTCCAAGTTTAACACCTAAGTTCGAGATTTATTAACTAAATCTAGTTAAAATAATGTATGTATCGTCGTGGAAACGAGTTTGCCACACCTTCTCCTGAGGAGACTGGCACTGGTCTGGCGGCCAGGGACCAACTCTTCATAATGAGAAACCAAGTTTATAAGTACTTGATTATTTATAACTAATTTAATATTATTAGTTTGACGTCGAAAAATTGTTATTATTAGTATACTATGCAATCATACATGCACTTCAAATCATTTTTGATCCATCAAATTCAATGCTTGCAGAGTTCTGAACTCCTCCTTTACCCAATTAATATCGTTACCGGAATAGTAAACTCATTCATAACGTTTAACGGTACATTATTAGTTTTATCCCTTTTTGTTCGACATTTTTTCGTTTTCTTATTTATCGTCGTCATTCATATGATACTAATAATCACTTTTCACTAAATAACTTGTTCTTAATTTATATATATATATATATATATATATCATACATATTTACACATCCATTCTTTCCTTCAAAATTACAGAAAGAAAAATTATATTTTAGTGATATAAAGAGTTAATTTAACTTTTCCATATCCATATAGTACAATATAAATAATTGTTTTAGTTTCTGGAACAAAATAAACCGTAAGGTTTAGAAATTTGTTACATGTTTGAAGAACTATATATATTGAGTTTCCGTATGAATTCTTCCGGTTTACAAGATAATTAATTATATATAAAAATGTGAGCTAAATTCATGTATATTTGCACAACATCAAAGTTCAATAAAACTATAGCTGTAGAAATAAATCCGATAAAAAAAACTAATGGACAAATTACCAATTCCACGGTGCGACATCATATTAAATTTTGTAGTTAAATTGGTGAATTATTGTACTTTTTTTTTTTTTATCAATTTAATATGATCTATCCATGAACTTTCATCATTCTTAGCATATTGATAACTCGTTGTACCTACAAAAAGTCAAATGTTATACAATGATGATATGAAAGTGACAAATCGCATTATTTTATTTCGTAATAGAGAAATAAACTGATTCCCTTAGCTTGTTCGATAAAGAAGGTAAGTTGTGGTTGGTACTTTTTTCATTGATGTAATGTAACCATTTATCTCGTGTGTCAGCTACTATCAAGGATTGGGGGGTAGAACATATATATTTTGATTACGCATACTAGTTTGTTAAAGAAACAATATAAGAAAGTGATAAATTAAATTATAGAAGATAAAAACAATAATAATGTGCCGGTAGGATGGATGGGTAACCTAACCTTGGTTGGACGAGTATAGCCGACAAAAGCATTATTGGGACGTGCCAAAACAAATAGCAAAGCTGAGACCAAACCGATTGGAAGGTTACAAATCAACTTTTCTAAGTCAATTACTCCAAAGATTTTAGTTTTACTGTAGACGAATCATATTTAGCCACATACTTTTTTCCCCACTTTCACTGCTCTCTTGATAGTTCTAATGTTACGTCAGCAACCAAACAAAAATAATTTTAAATGAACAATTGTCATAAATACCACTAAAATAAGTTTTTATTCTAAAAATACCATAATTTAGTTTTTTTTCCAAAAATATCACTAAAATGTAATTTTTTCCAAAAATACCAGAATAATTGAACTAAAGTTCTAATACTAAAAACTAATTCCTAAATTCTAAATACTAAACTCTACCCCTAAAAACTATACCCTAAAACTAAATGTGTCAACCCAAACCTAAAAAAAAAATTCTATATTCTTAAAAATCAATTTTTTCTGTTTGTGTTAATTTTGGAAAAAAAAACTTTTGTGGTATTTTTGGAAAAAAGAACTAAAATGTGGTATTTTTGGAAAAAAAACTTTTTGAATGGTATTTAAAAGAAATTCTCATTTTAAAAAGGTGAGCACCCTCTTGTGTGTGTGTGTCTTTTGTTATTATTTTTTTTTTCTTTTAAACTAATTGGACCACATACTGTGTGAACTAATTGAATCTCGAATTTAAATTCGGTAATGTAACTAGTTATATAGCCTTATAGCTTGACCGAGTCTTAATTTGTGATATAATGAATGTTTTAAAATATAATCGTTTGAATTCCGGTTTTTAAGACCGTGTTAAATCAAATAACATTTGCAACACTTATAAATAATCTATTTGTTCTTATTTTATCATAATTTAGAAAGAAAAAAGTTGACTTGCATAATATATTACAATTATTATTTCGTACATGTTGTTTTCGAAATACTACTGACATTTTTTTTTTCTCTTGTATGTTACATTTGTTACATCGATTTTACTGAGAACGAGGGAATGTGATCCCCTATATAATAAAATGGAAGTACTCAACATTTTTTGGTAGACTATATAATTTTTATAAATTGGTTACAAAATAGGTTATACATTAAATATAGGTTGGTTACAAAAAAATATTATACATTAATTAGTCAATAGGTGGGTTATATGAATACACTTAAGAATATCCCAACCTCTTAAAAATAATATTCTAATGATTTATACAATTTTCTAAACAAAATCTTTAGTATTCCATGTATTGTTACAAAATATATACTGTTAGTCATAAAAATATACTCCTAGGGGTTTGGAAAAAAAAATATATACTCTTAGGCGTAAAAAGATTAAAATCGTGGCAATTTATCACACTTAATCGTGATTTCCAAGATTTTATTGTGCAGTTAAAAATAAAATTTTACCTAAGCATGGGTCATATTAAAAAACTTTCACCAAACATGTTCAAAAATTAAAATAAAAACAAACAACAAACATAACTATTTTTCATACCTAAAATTATAAAATTAACAATATAAAACTTATTTCGCTCAAAAAAAAACAATATAAAACTTACAAAATATATGTTTTTTTCAAGCCATCATATTTAGCATATGAGTTTATTACATAATGTTTTATCCAAAAAAACTTTTAAAAACAATCCTATAAATAAAATTTTATTCTAAAATTATAATATAAATAAAATGAATTTCAATCCGTGCTTTAGTACGGGTCCTAATCTAGTAAGATATAATATGGAATTCTGAGAAATACATTGTACTTCAGGATATAATGTAATTGGTACTAATGATGAATCACCTAGCTTGTTTAATACTTTTATGGAAATAAATTATATGCCTAACTCTTTCCAAAAGTTACTAAATTAATTGTTGAAAGAGATCAAGAGAACCAAACCTAAACAAGATGGTGGGGATCACTATCCATATGTATCAAATCAGAAGCACTTAACGAAAATATATAATATCTAACTAAATACATGAATTGGACACCAAGGGCCAATGTGTTTCTATGTTAAGAAAAAGAGAGGCTGAAAATTAGTGGGTAAACTGACTTGTTGTCCGTTATTTAAAGGCTTAATCACTTTCTTACTATTATTAGTAGAGTTATAAATTCTAATATACAATTATAGATTTTGCCCAGGACATTTATTTTATCTCACTATATAATATTCTAATTTTTATATGATTAATCTATGAGAATTATGATATATATTTCTCTATATTGAAATCGTTGCAATAAAATTAAACTTATCTTATTGAGATGAGATATAGAATCATTTCCCCCCAAGTAGTATCCGTATTTCCCATTCATATTATTGCCTTCTTTTTTTTGTCAAACACATTATAAATGCTGTTTAAAGTTTTTTTTTTTACATATTAAGAAAGCATTTTTTTTGTTTTATCTGTTATTGATATATTATACAAAAATTTAAATACATTAAAATAAGAGGAAGACAAAACTAGAACTCATATCAAACATTTACATTAAAAATAGAGAATAAAATATTTGTTTTGAAACAAAATTTTAAATATAAAATGACAATAAACATGAAACGAAGAAGTAATTAATATAATACCTAGTCACGTTTTGTTAGAGTTGTACAATAACAAAAGAACAATGCATAACCCACATAGATATTTATTATACGCACACACTTAGTAGATAAAAATGAACAAAAAAGTGAACGAAAGTTTTAAATTATATTATTAAGTTATGATGATTCTTTTTTTTTGTGCAAACATGATATGATAATTGTATTCACCAAATATAAAATATTAATTATTTTGTGGAAATTTTCTCTTAGTGGGGAGAATAGTAGCAAGTGGGATGCTCATTTGGTAAACCTTTGCAAGTGAGAAAAAAAAAAAAAAAGTAGAGAGAATTGTGCCATCGACATTATCCTTTTTTACCCCAGAAAAAAATTACCAAGAAACTAAAATCATTTCTTTTAAATAAATAAATCATTCCATTGATTAATAATTAATTAATTATTAGCCATCCACCCACCCATCATTTTTATTTAAACTTTCAAATAAAAATAAAAATACTTTTCTTCTCCTTCTTAAGAAGCCCCCTTGGCTTCATCTCCTCCCATTATCTTCTAAACTTCATCAAACCAAAAAAAAATAAGAACTCATTTCTTTTTCCTCTCGAAATCCCAAAGATAAGATAAAATTTACAAACTCATATTTTTTCATTTTTACTCAGATGAGTTTTGATGATTCATGCAACTCAGGTCTTGTTCTTGGATTAGGTCTCTCACCAACTCCAAATCATTACAATAATGCCATCAAGCGATCTACCGGTTACAAGCTCGAGCCCTCGTTGACTCTAAGCCTCTCCGGCGATCCCTTGTTGACGGTGGTCGCCGGAGCTGACCAGCTTTGCCGTCAGACGTCATCTCTCAGCGGAGTCTCTTCTTTTTCAAGCGGGAGGGTGGTGAAGAGAGAGAGGTACAGTGGGGAAGAGTCACCGGAGGAGGAGGAGACTACGGAGAGGGTTGTAAGTGATTATCATGAAGATGAAGGTGTTAGTGCTAGAAAAAAACTTAGGCTTACGAAAGAACAATCTGATCTTCTTGAGGAAAGCTTCAAGCACCATAGCACCCTTAATCCCGTAATTATATTAACCTTAATCCTAATTCTTTTAAATTACTAATCACTTTTGATAATCCTTATCTAATATGATTCTTTATTATTTTATTTTATTTACAGAAGCAAAAGCAAGTTCTGGCAAGAGAGCTGAATCTAAGGCCTAGACAAGTTGAAGTATGGTTTCAAAATAGAAGAGCCAGGTAGTATATATTTTAATTATCACAATATTCATTTTTTCATGTCTCTTGAATATAGTCAGATATTTTGTCTACGTGAAATTATTTTGTTTAGTAATATGTTTATTTTACTTAATGAAAATTTGAGCAGAACAAAGCTGAAGCAAACAGAAGTAGATTGCGAGGTTTTGAAGAAGTGTTGTGAAACATTAACAGATGAGAACATGAGACTTCGGAAAGAGATTCAAGAACTCAAAACCCTAAAATTGTCTAATCAGCCGGTTTACATGCACATGCCTGCATCGACTCTAACGATGTGTCCTTCCTGTGAGAGAATCGGCGCCGGTGGCGGCCGTAGTGTGGCCACCACGGTGGTCGTCGATGGAGATAGGGCGAAAGGACCTTTCTCCATCTCCTCAAAGCCACACTTCTTCAACCCTTATACCAATCCATCTGCAGCTTGTTGAATAATAGGAACTCGTTTTTTTATTACTTAAAATATCTATATATACATATATATATGTATATATTTTCTTGGGGTGGCATTTTAACCAGTAGGAAGAAGTAAGAACACAAGACCTATGTTAGAAAGGGTAAGATGGGTATAGACGGTCTCTTCTACAATTCCCACTTTGTTTTTCAGTGGGATTGTTGGTTTGGGGAAAAGAATCATTTGTAATTATTATTTTATTTGTAGAAAAAGGTAAAAAATAGTTTTCACTAATCCATCTTATTTTCTCACCTTCAATCTTTAGTACAGTAAACAATACGTGAGAAATTTTCACTAATACGTGAGAAACTATACGTGAGATTTTTTCATGCATACTAAATCAGCCAATTATTACTTTTAAGCTATGTGATTAGATCTTATGGGGCGGCATGTATTGATCATAAGAAAAAATTCTATAACGTATCATATCAACATTAAATCGGACCAATTGACATGTGTGATAAGCTACAAGTATATTAGATTTACAAATCTCAATCTAAAAATTAAAACTTTCTACGCTAAAATACGACATCTGTCTCATATAATGGTAGGTCATATTTTACATCACATTAAAAAACCAAACATATTTCGTTTGATCTTTCCAGTATTATATTGTAATGACCTTTCAAGCTTGTATATTAATGTTAATTGGATTATTTCTACAAAGAGAAAGAATCTTATATTATATCATGTGAAATTTCTGATAATTAAAGACTTTATCATAACAAACAAATTCTTATAAGTTAGATTCATCATTCATCTAAACAAGGCATTGGTATCATTTATCAACTTGATTTGTTTTTGAACTCTTGAATCCAAAAACGGAAAGAAAATTGATGGAGAGATTATGTTTTCTCACCAATAAATAAAACTTATATAGGAATATTAAACAGATAGGAAAGCCACAACTTGTGAAAAGCGTATATATAATTTTTAGTAGGGCCAACTTTTTGTTTCTCTTGAGTAAAATCCAAAATTGAGTTGCGGAATCATATTAAAAAAATAAAAAATTCATTAAATTGATGTGAAAGTAATTCTTTTAATCAAGTGTTATATTTATGGATTATCGAAAGAGAAAAAAGTAAAAAAAAAAAAAAATTGAAATCATTGCATGGGTGTGAAGGATTTTAAGCGAGAGAGAAAAAGGGTGTGGAGTTTGGAGGTTAGCTCACGTGTATTGATGCATCACTTAAGATCACACAAACAATAAGAATAATAGTAATAACCTTTTCTAATATTTTTTATCGCGTGTACTCAATATATAGACCTTTCAGAAAACAATTTATCAGTTTTAGTATAACAGATTTAATACGTTTTTAAAAGGAGAAAATATGAGAAATATATTGGTCATTGTATATTTGTATTTAAACTCAGTCGGCTAATATAAAATTCCAGAAATTAGTTATGAAATATATTGGTCATTGTGGTACCGCTTTCAATTTTTACTAGTCACAAAAACTTTATCAATTTTTTACTCTCAGCTTTTTTGTATAACTTTTATGTACAATTCTTTCTTATAGCTTTACCCTATTCCATAACAGCTTACAGCTTTTCTGTACAGCTTTGGCTACTACCAATCAAACCCATTAAAAATAATTTTCTTTTGTTATGTTTTAAGTTTTAAAACAAAATAAGATAAATTTTATGTTTTAAGTTATTCAAATGAATATCTTAATATGGGGGTAAGGTGGGGCATCAGGCTTCACGTGAGCTTCTCTTCTAATTTTTCTCACGGTACCAAGTTTATGAAGATATATTGCTTTATATGCCCTTTCATATAGTATCCACATTTATCACATACATGATTAAATTAATGATTCTTTTCAATTTCACTACGGCCTCTACGTACATGAAACTCGAATGTCGGCCCTAGCTAGCGATTGATGATGATTAGACATCTGCTTAGAGTATTAGGAATATTAATGTCCTAAATATATGGACTTTTTTAGTAGAGAGTTCAGACACGATTACATTGTGATTTGTGTAAACACCCCAAACGTTTTCAACCCATTTTTGTCTCAAAGTCATACACGATTACAAACATCCTAAACATTTCCAATCCATTACTTATTTTACTCAAAAATTGGAGTTATTCCATTTTTGAGATAGGTTTTTACTCTAATCTATTTATCTGTTTTCTCTGTGTATTTGTTAAGACTAAAATTCAACTCAATTATCTTATTTTAAACATAAACAATATATTTATTTTAGAGATGAAGTATCATATTACTTTTGTTTAAAATTAATTATAAAACGAAAAAATACATCATATGACATAATATTTTCATCATACGATATTCTTACAACAAATAATCTTTAATCGTCGAAATGTTCATTAGGTATTTATAGTTTTTTTTTATCGTTGATTATATTTGTAACATCCTGAGCCTAATTTAATGTTAGGAGGGTGTCCATCGATGCAAGACTTATGTCATGAACTTTTTCTTTGCATAACACACGAACTATATTTAAGTTTTTGAATAACAATACAATCTTACTACTAATTTTATTTCTGTGGGTTCTAAAACTAATAAGAAATGAAAATATTAAAGATTTTGGTAAAAGCATTTTGATAGGTCGGTCCATCATAAGTTATTGAACAAAAAAACGATTGATAGGTCTCTATAGTTGACCTAATTATTCTGATAAGCCCACAACACCATCCGTAGAGAAGTAAATACGACGTCGTTACAATCTGTCGGTGTTTTTATTGAGAACAAAAAACGACGGCGTTAAAGCAGATTCACATGGCATCTTCCATTCCAAGTGTTCTCTAAATTAAATATTTTCCCCAAAAAAAAAAACTATTTTTTTTCTCTGCAATTTGCTTTGATTCCAATTGAAGGGACGCACGATTTTAATGGCAGTTTAACAGGAACACTACTCTCTCTCTCTCTCTCTCATTCTCCAGATCCCAATTTTTTCCAAAAGTTGTTCATCTTTCTTATTTCCCCAGAAAGCTCAAGCTGCTCTCTTGATCAAGGTAAAGTTTTAATTTTTTTTAAAATATACACTTTTTGTTTTTGTGATTGTTCATTTTTTTTTTGTTAGTGTATAACATTTCAAAATTGAAACTTTTTTTTTGCTTAGATCTGTTCTAACCATTATGCATTTAATGTAATGTTTAGATTGATTTTGGTTTATGAGATCTGAGATTTGGGATTTTGGATTTGATTCTTTGGGATGATAGGTTTTGGAGCAAGTATGTTTAGATCTTCACCGAGAAGAGGACAGAGATCAAAAGGTTTTAAGGTGAAGCATTGTATTCAATTGACTCTGTTACTTAGTGTTGGGATATGGTTGCTTTATCAAGTGAAGCATTCTCATGAGAAGAAAGCTCAGTTTGAGGAGAGTGCAAAGATTGTTGTTGGGGATGATAAAGTTGTTAAGCTTGGTAGGAAAGATCTTAACCCTCGTGTCGAGGAAGATGAAGCTGAGGATGGAGGAGGTAGGAATGTTGTTGATAAGGAGAATGAGGTTGTAGAGGGAGGTGAAGAGATTAAAGACAAGGAAAGTGAAGAAAGAGAGATTGAGGAGAAGAAAGATGATGGTGGTATTGGTACGGAAGAAAGCGAGGTTGTTGAGAAGAGAGATGATAATGGTGAAACAGAAGAGGGTGCGGCTGAAGAGAAGAGAGATGATGGTGGTAGTAGTACTGAAGAGAGTGAGATCGAAGAGAAGGGAGATAATGGCGGTAGTACGGAAGAGAATGAGAAGAGTGGTACAGAAGAAAGTGAGGTTGAGGAGAAGAAAGACAATGGAGGTACAGAAGAGAGTGAGGCTGAGGAGAAGAAAGACAATGGAGGTGGTACGGAANGCGAGACTCAATCCCTGGTACGATGGTGCTTTGTGCATTAAAGGCTTACTTTTGACCACTGCACTAAAGTCACTTCACCCAACAAATAATTTTTAATCATGAAAATATTCATTATAGATATCTGTAGTTTTTTATCGTTGATTTGATTATATTTGTAACATCCCGAGCCGAATATGTTAGGAGGATGTCGATCAACGCAAGGCTTGTGTCATGTTCTTTGCATAACACCCGAACTAAAATAAAACATTTAAATTTAAATTTTTGAATAACAATACAATCTTACCTATGTACTAATTTTATTTTTGTGGGTTCAAAACGAAAATATTAAAGATTTTGTAAAAGCATTTGATAGGTCGGTCCATCATAAGTTAATGAACAAAAACGATTGATGGGTCTCTATAGTTGACCTAATAATTCTGATAAGCCCACAACACCATCCGTAAAGAAAAAAATACGACGTCGTTACAATCTGTCGGTGTTTTGATTTAAGAACAAAAACGACGGCGTTAAAGCAGATTCACATGGCAGCTTCCCCAAGTGTCTCTAAATTAAATATTTTCCCAAAAAAACTATTTTTTTTCTCTGCAATTTGCTTTGATTCCAATTGAAGGGACGCACGATTTTAATGGCAGTTTAACAGGAGAACACTACTCTCTCTCTCTCTCTCATTCTCCAGATCCCAATTTTTTTCAAAAGTTGTTCATCTTTCTTATTTCCCCCAGAAAGCTCAAGCTGCTCTCTTGATCAAGGTAAAGTTCCAATTTTTAAAAATATACACTTTTGTTTTTGTTATTGTTCAAAATTGAAACTTTTTTTTGCTTAGATCTGTTCTAATCATTATGCATTTTAATGTAATGTTTAGATTGATTTTGGTTTATGAGATCTGAGATTTGGGATTTGAATATTGTGAATAGGTTTTGGAAGCAAGTATGTTTAGATCTTCACCGAGAAGAGGACAGAGATCAAAAGGTTTTAAGGTGAAGCATTGTATTCAGTTGACTCTGTTGCTTAGTGTTGGGATATGGTTGCTTTATCAAGTGAGGCATTCTCATGAGAAGAAAGCTCATTTTGAGGAGAGTGCAAAGATTGTTGTTGGGGATGATAAAGTTGTTAAGCTTGGTAGGAAAGATCTTAACCCTCGTGTTGAGGAAGATGAAGCTGAGGATGCAGGAGGAGGTAGGAATGTAATTGTTGATAAGGAGAATGAGGTTGTAGAGGGAGGTGAAGAGGTTAAGGACAAGGAAAGTGAAGAAAGAGAGATTGATGAGAAGAAAGATGATGGTGGTGGTACTGGTACGGAAGAAAGCGAGGTTGTTGAAGAGAAGAGAGATGATAATGGTGAAACAGAAGAGGGTGTGGTTGAAGAGAAGAGAGATGATGGTGGTAGTAGTACTGAAGAGAGTGAGATCGAAGAGAAGGGAGATAATGAGAAGAGTGGTACGGAAGAGAATGAGAAGAGTGGTACAGAAGAAAGTGAGCTTGAGGAGAAGAAAGACAATGGAGGTACAGAAGAGAGTGAGGCGGAGGAGAAGAAAGACAATGGAGGTACAGAGGAGAGCGAGGAGAGTAAAGAGAAGAGTGGTACCGAAGAGAGTGAGGTTGAAGAGAAGAAAGACAATGGCGGTGGTACCGAAGAGAGCGAGGAGAGTAAAGAGAATGAGGTCGAGGAGGAGAAGAAAGAAAATGGTGGTGGTACGGAAGAGAGCGAGGAGAGTAAAGAGAAGAGTGGGACAGAGGAGGTGACTGATGAGAAGACGAGTAATGAAGAAGCAAGAGAGAACAATTACAAGGGAGATGATGCTTCTAGTGAGGTAGTCCATGAGTCCGAGGAAAAGACTAATGAGTCGGACAACGGTGAGAAAGTGGATGATAAGTCGGGTTTAAAAACTGAAGGAGTTGATGATTCTGTTATCAAGAGTGTTTTGCCAAACACAACTGATAATGGTGAAAGCAGTAGTGATGAGAAGACTGGTTCATCCTCAGGTAAGGAATCAGATTCCTCGGAGGGCATAAAATCTGAGGGTGAATCTATGGAGAAGAATCAGTTGTTGGAGAAGGAGTTCAATGATTCTAATGGTGAGTCTTCTGAGACTGTGAAATCCACGGGTTCTGGAGACGGAAGTTCTCAAGAGACTAGGAAAGAAGAAGATGACAAAGAGAAGGTAGAATCTTCTGAAGTGTCATCTCAAGACGAAAATAAAAACAAGGAAAGTGAGACAAAGGAGAAGGAAGAATCTTCGTCTCAAGAGGAAAGTAGAGACAAGGAAAGTGAGACAAAGGAGAAAGAAGAGACTTCATCGCAAGGGGAAACTAAAGACAAAGAAGCCGGGACAAAAGAGAATGAAGAGTCTTTGCCCCAAGAGAAAACCGAAGAAAAGGAAACGAAGCCAAAGGAGAACGAAGAGTCTTCGTCTCAAGAGGAAAATAAAGACAAAGAAAACGAGAAGATTGAGAAAGAAGAGTCTTCGTCGCATGAGGAAACTAAAGATAAAGAAAGCGAGGCAAAGGAGAAAGAAGAGTCTTTTTCCCAAGAGAAAACCGAAGGAAAGGAAACCGAGACAAAGGAGAACGAAGAGTCTTCTTCTCAAGAGGAAACTAAAGACAAAGAAAACGAGAAGATTGAGAAAGAAGAGGAAACTAAAGACAATGAAACTGAGACGAAGGAGAAAGAAGAGTCTGTGTCCCAAGAGGAAACTAAAGACAAAGAAACCGAGACAAAAGAGAAAGATGAGTCATCGTCCAACAACTCACAGGAAAATGAAAGTACTGAGAGTGAGAAGAAGGAACAGGTAGAGGAAAACGAGAAGAAGACTGACGAAGACACAAGCGAATCTAACAAAGAAAGTAGCAATTCAGATACTGAACAAAAGCAACCAGAGGAAACTTCAGAGAAAGAGGCAAGCAACAAGAATGGTGGTGAGACAGAGGTAACTCAAGAAGAACATTCTGATTCTTCTTCAGAGACTACTAATCTTCCTCAAGAAGTAAAAGATGTTAGAACTGATCTTGAAACTTTGCCGGATTCTGGCAATGGAGGGAACAATGAGAGTGCTGCGGCTGAGTAAATCTCATATGGTTGATCAAAATATACTCTCATTTGATGTTGTTTTAGTAGAGAGAGTCTTACGAATTGAATTTGTGTCATGTAATTTGTTGTAATCTTTTTCTTTTAACATTATTTACAGGTTAAGTCATTCCCAAGAGCAAGTGTTCTAGCTCTCTTTTTTGGTACCGAACACATATTTTTTTTTTTTTGTCTTTAAACAAATTCTTGAAACTTCATTATCATATACTCGACCAATTTACATAGCCCTAATGCGTAACGCCCAAACAATCATTGTTAGCTGATCTAACTAACGGTCATAAAGCAGCAGATGCCTCAACGTCGTTACTTGTCCGCGTTTCCCATGATCATCATCATCCTCCTCCATACAGGTGTCTCCTTCTCTTCCGTCCATCCTCTCACCGCCGTATGCGTACACCACATCCTCCCGCGATAGCGTTTGCTGCTGGGAAGACGTGTCACGATCTACGCCGTTCATCATCATCATATCGCGGACCTCATCTTCCGTCCATCCTCCTTCCCTCAGCTTCCAAAACGCGTCGTCCATACACGTCCTCAACCCCTCGCAGCCCGACGGGCCCCACCACTTGCGCGTGGTATCAAACGCCACCACCTCCCACGATCTCCCTCTCTCCGCCGCGTCACTCCAGAACTCCACTCTCCTCCGTCGTCTGGTTCGTCTGTCCTCCGTCGGCGGTTCCGATCTTCCGAGTCCTTTGAGGAATCCAGCGACGTCGCAACTCAGAACTCTTATTCCGTCGCCGTCGACTTGAAAAACCGGATTTCCCTCCAAATTTGGCGTCGTCGAAGGGACGTAGAAATCATCGTAGACGGGGACGAGAACCGGAGCGATCTCAACCAATTTATTCACGAGGGATAAGGCCTCAGCGTCGTTTCCGGGTCGGATCCCCCAAGAATCGACCCAGAATCCGTTTCCGGCGACGATTTTGGAGAGACGAAGAAGAGGGAGAAGGAGACGATTCCGGTTGATCCGGTTCGCCAATTGGGGAAATTAGTACCAACCGGAAGACCGGTTTGAAGAATCGAACGGAGATCAGGAGGGAAGGAGAAACCAAGAGAAGATTCAACGGCTGAGATCTCTTGATTGGTAAGCCCAGGTGAAACGTGGATACCGGTTAGAGATTTCAAATGGTTGATTATGGTTTTATGGTAAACCGGAAACGGTGGCTCAACGGAGGAGGATCGAATTGGAACTGTGGTAATGTGGCCAAGTGAGCTTATTATTCCGGCAAGAAGATTCATTTTCTGTTTTTTTTTTTTTTAAATTTTATTCTTTGTAATTTATATGTTTTCTTTAGCTTTAAAACTTTTCATTAGTCAAAAGAGATTATTTGTTAATAATATATATAGAGGAGAACCAAATCTCTAAATCTTTATTCATATGAATGATTTTGGTAATTATATGAAACGATTTTAGAAAGTTACTTACCAAGACGTTGAAGTGCAATAAAAGGAAATTAAAAACGTGTATGTTTATTAGGTTTTTGGACTTTTACTAAAGTAACTTTTTCAACTCATTGATGTAGTCTAAATCTTTTTCTCTCTTTTTTTTTTAATATGAAAGTTGGATATTTGGAAAGCAATCCTACTATAATGTAACAATTTAGGAAGAACCAAAAATATCCTTACATCTAAAGTTTCTATAGTCAATATGTGTACAACCAAAAAGAATTACCGTCAAAAGTTAGGTTGTTACCAAATGGACATGATTTTATACCTTACCAGCAATAACACAACAAACTTAAAGATAGATAACTAAATTGTACCGGATGTTTCGTACCGGAATATTGTACCGGATGTTTCGTACCGTCTCAAAATCACTTCCTAAAAATAGATAAAGCTCTGTTCTTTCTTGCCACGCTTCCCAATACATGGATCCATTTTGACGTCATCTTCATCTTCATCAAACTTCGTTTTTTCCCATCACTATCTCTCTATTCTATAAATCTCCACGTACCCTTTTACCAATTCGTCTTCGTGATCACATAATCAGACCTCAATTTTTGAATCAGCTATGGATCCAAACCAACGTATCGCGAGAATCTCTGCTCATCTCAATCCTCCTAATCTTGATGATCAGGTTCAAATTTCGTTGAATTATCATTATTCTTAACCAATTTGGTGATCCGATTTTTTGGGTTTTTGTTAGTTTGATCCGATTTCGATGATTTTTGTGTTTAGATGGTTGACGGGTCGGGTTTGAATCGGGTGGGTTGTCGTGCAAAAGGTGGATCACCCGGATTCAAAGTGGCCATACTTGGAGCTGCTGGAGGGATTGGTCAACCTCTTGCTATGTTGATGAAGATGAATCCTTTGGTTTCGGTTCTTCATCTCTATGATGTTGCTAACGCTCCTGGTGTTACTGCTGATATTAGTCACATGGACACTAGTGCCATTGTAAGTTCCAAAGTTTTGTCCTTTTAAGGGTTATCATGGTTTAATGGACTATGATTTGAGAAATGAGCTCAAGATTATGTTTTTGGAACTGTTTTGATTTAGGTTCGTGGATTTCTCGGGCAACCGCAGTTAGAGGAAGCACTTACGGGTATGGATTTAGTGGTTATACCAGCTGGTGTTCCGAGGAAACCAGGGATGACGAGGGATGATCTGTTTAACATTAATGCTGGGATAGTGAGGACACTCTCTGAAGCTATAGCCAAATGTTGTCCTAAAGCGGTTGTTAATATAATCAGTAATCCTGTGAACTCCACTGTGCCAATCGCAGCTGAGGTTTTTAAGAAAGCTGGAACCTTTGATCCCAAGAAACTCATGGGAGTCACTATGCTTGATGTTGTTAGAGCTAATACTTTTGTGGTATGCACTCATAATTCGTTTGTGCTCTGATATTTGCTAGCCATATAGGAATCAGATGTGTATTTGGTTAATGACATGTGCTTAGATTGGTGTGTGCCATTATCGATTAGAACTCAGCTAGCGTTTTTGGTTTGACAACAGGCGGAAGTAATGAGTCTTGATCCTCGTGAAGTAGATGTTCCGGTTGTTGGAGGGCACGCAGGAGTTACTATTTTACCGCTGCTTTCTCAGGTTTGAGATGATTCACGTGGAATCCATCTTCTTGTTTGTTCGAAGCTGATATTATATGCTCACTGGTATGTCTTCTACAGGTGAAACCGCCTTGCTCATTCACTCAAAAAGAGATTGAATATCTCACAGGCCGCATCCAAAACGGTGGCACTGAAGTTGTTGAGGTATAAGCCAATTCTTCAGCATTCTTTGTTTTGTTAACTTCGAATCAAAATGTGCATTTACCATTTAATCAATTTGTAGGCTAAAGCTGGGGCAGGTTCTGCAACACTATCCATGGTAAGTCTTCGTTGTACTACCATGTGCAGTTTCAGATAAAGCCTGGATATTAATATAGATTTTAATCTCTAAACACATTGAATGTAAAAATTCAGGCCTATGCAGCAGTGAAGTTTGCAGATGCTTGCCTTAAGGGTCTACGAGGGGATGCAAACATCGTTGAGTGCGCATTTGTGGCATCTCATGTACAGTCCTTTTGAAATCAACTCTATATATTGTATTTATTAAATTTCTTAAGCCTTAACAACGTGAACATATGAACTTTGTTTTATTCGTCATACAGGTGACTGAGCTTCCCTTCTTCGCATCAAAGGTGCGTCTAGGACGATGTGGGATCGATGAAGTGTATGGTCTTGGACCATTGAACGAGTACGAGAGGTAAAAGTGGAAATTTTGGTCCACCTGTTCTCTTGAATTTACTTCGACTGGTTCATATTGGTTTTTTGCGTTTGCTTTTGCCAATTGATCAGGATGGGATTAGAGAAGGCAAAGAAAGAGCTGTCAGGAAGTATTGAGAAAGGTGTTACTTTTGTGAAGAAATAAGATACTTGATTGGAAATAAACACTTAAGTGAAGGTTTTGGAACAGTAATAGTTTTGGAATAAGAACAACACCTCGCAATAAAAGCTCGTGCGGGTTTCCTTGTTATCCGTTCTTTAGGGTAAAATCTTGGAATTGTTTTATCGTTCCGTCCAACCAGTCCTATTCTAGTTTATTTTGAATGATGCAGCAATAATTGATGGTATACGTTATTTTCATAGAGAAGTGTGTTACCTTACGTGGGAATAAGAAAATGTTATCTTCTTTATTGTACCTGTTTAGTGGACTATTAGCCACCAACTACAATTGACTTGTGAAATTCATCAGCAGTTCATACATGTATAAACCCTTCCAAATAATTTTACATGACAATATATACTTCACATGCATGCTTAATGATGAGGCCAACATGTTAAATCTACCGTACGTTGCTGTTCTACCTTGAAAACCAAATATCGTCTTTACATATTGCTAATCTTATCGATGTTTTTCTTTCGCTATTCCAACAAATACACCTCGCTATAATTTTAATAATACTTGTTTCACATAAATCTTAGAAAGACTCAACAACCAACAATAACACAATAATTAACACTCAGGTGACGAATCTTTAATTTGAACCATGTTGGGAGAAGACTAATTAACCTACTCTTGTTTCTCTGACTCAAGGAGATGTAGATAGCTTTGGAACCTTTAGGATACCAAAAAACAATAAGTCACCTTAAAGTGACGACGTCAATTCACAAATACTCACCTCAATTGTGGCTGAATTGGACTACATCTTCAATGCAACCCCCAATGGGTGGTCTCTACAACTTGATTTATTTTTTATATGGTTATTTTTTTAATGGTTATTTTTTGAAGAGGAAGACGTCCATACATTTTTTTTTTTTTTTTTTTTTAAA